>NW_018397998.1:913-1071 GCF_002168275.2 Theobroma umbraticum | reverse complement strand
TAGATATCCATTGGCAAGAAAAGTCCATTTATAGTCATCCATGCTTTCAAAACCTTTATTACTCGCTTTAAATAATTTTATAATCTCATTATTATTTTAATTTAAATTTTTTTATATTTTTTGTTAAGCCAGATTATAATTGATTGTCTACCTCGAGA
>NW_018397998.1:682-795 GCF_002168275.2 Theobroma umbraticum | reverse complement strand
TAATTGATTTTAAGTTTAATTTTTTTATATTTTTTATTAAAACAGATTATAATTAAATATTTACCTTAAGAAACAAGAAGAAAAAGATATTCATTGACAAGAAAAGTCCATTT
>NW_018397998.1:123-242 GCF_002168275.2 Theobroma umbraticum | reverse complement strand
AATTAAATGTCTGCTTCGGGAAATGTGAAGAAAAAGATATCCATTGGCAAAAAAAGTCCATTTGATGTCACCCATGCCTTCAAAAGCCTTATTACTCGCTTTAAATGATTGTATAATCT
>NW_018397998.1:0-110 GCF_002168275.2 Theobroma umbraticum | reverse complement strand
AAGTTGAATTTTTTTATAATTTTTATAAAAATAGATTATAATTGAACGTCTGCCCCAAGAAACCGAAACAAAAAGATATCCATTGGCAAGAAAAGTCTATTTATAGTCTC
>NW_018397997.1:2009-2219 GCF_002168275.2 Theobroma umbraticum | reverse complement strand
TCTCAAAATTGATTTTAAGTAGAATTTTTTTACATATTTAGTTTAAAAAGGCTACAATTGAATGTTTTCCTTCGGGAATGTGAAGCAAAAGCTAACCATTGACACGAAAAGTCTATTTATAGTCACTCAAGCCTTCAAAACCGTATTACTTGCTTGAAATGGTTTTATAATCTTAGAATTTATTTTTAGTTGAATTTTTTTACATTTTTT
>NW_018397997.1:1910-1999 GCF_002168275.2 Theobroma umbraticum | reverse complement strand
ATTATAATTGAATGTCCACCTTGTGAAAGTTGAGGAAAAAGGCATTCATCAGTAAGAAAAGTTCATTTATAGTCACCCATTCCTTCAAA
>NW_018397997.1:1713-1900 GCF_002168275.2 Theobroma umbraticum | reverse complement strand
CTCACTTTAAATGATTTTATAATTTCATAATTAATTTTAGATTGAATTTTTTTACATTTCTGGTTCAAACATATTATAATTGAATGTCTACCTTGAGAAACATAAAGAAAAAGACAGTCATTGGCAACAAAAGTCCGTTTATAGTCACCCATTCCACCAAAAGCCTTATTACTCACTTTAAATGGTT
>NW_018397997.1:1557-1703 GCF_002168275.2 Theobroma umbraticum | reverse complement strand
AAAATTGATTTTAAGTTCAATTTTTTTTATATCTTTAGTTAAAATTGACTATAATTGAATGTCTACCTCAAGAAACATGAAGAAAAACGCATTCATTTGTAAGAAAAGTCTATTTGTAGTCATTCATTCCTTCAAAAGCCTTATTA
>NW_018397997.1:1381-1547 GCF_002168275.2 Theobroma umbraticum | reverse complement strand
ATTGTTTTATAATCTCATAATTATTTTTAGGTTGAATTTTTTTACATTTTTTGTTAGAACAGTTTATAATTGAATGTCTGCCTTGAGAAACATAAAGAAAATGTATTCATTAACAAGAAAAGTCCATTTATAGTCACTTATTCCTTCAAAAGCCTTATCACTCACT
>NW_018397997.1:880-997 GCF_002168275.2 Theobroma umbraticum | reverse complement strand
TCTCAAAATTGATTTTGAGTTCAATTTGTTTTATATTTTTTGTTAAAATTTACTATAATTGATTGTCTATCTCGAGAAACATGAAGAAAAATGCATTCATTGGTAAGAAAAATCTAT
>NW_018397997.1:301-415 GCF_002168275.2 Theobroma umbraticum | reverse complement strand
GAAGAAAAAGGCATTCATTAGAAAGAAAAGTCTATTTATCGTCACCTATTCCATTAGAAGCCTTATTACTCACTTTAAATAGTTTTATAATGTCAAAATTGATTATAAGTTCAA
>NW_018397997.1:143-291 GCF_002168275.2 Theobroma umbraticum | reverse complement strand
ACATTTTTGATTAAAATTGACTATAATTGAATGCCTACCTCGAGAAACATGAAGAAGAATGCATTCATTGGTAAGAAAAGTCTATTTACAGTCACCCATTCATTCAAAAGCCTTATTATTTACTTTCAATTGTTTTATAATCTCATAA
>NW_018397997.1:0-133 GCF_002168275.2 Theobroma umbraticum | reverse complement strand
GTTGAATTTTTTTATATTTTTAGTTAGAACAATTTATAATTGAATGCCTGCCTTGAGAAGCATGAGGAAAAAGGTATTCATTGATAATAAAAGTCCATTTATAGTCACTCATTCATTCAAAAGGCTTATTACT
>NW_018397996.1:2119-2296 GCF_002168275.2 Theobroma umbraticum | reverse complement strand
TGATGTTAAGTTGAATATTTTTATATTTTTTGTTAAAACAAGCTATAATTAAATCTTTACTTTGAGAAATATGAAGAAAAAAGCATTCCTTGGCAAGAAAAGTCTATTTATAGCTTCTCATTCCTTCAAAAGTCTTATTACACGCTTTAAATAGTTTTATAATCTAATAATTGATTT
>NW_018397996.1:1986-2109 GCF_002168275.2 Theobroma umbraticum | reverse complement strand
TTTTTTATATTTTCGATTAAAATAGATAATAATTGAATGTCTATCTCGAGAAACGTGAAGGAAAAAGTCTTCATTTTCAAGAAAAGTCCATTTATAGTCACCCATTCCTTCAAAAGCCTTATT
>NW_018397996.1:1304-1412 GCF_002168275.2 Theobroma umbraticum | reverse complement strand
ATTCATTGATAACAAAAGTCTATTTATAGTCCCTCAGTCCTTCAACAGCCTTTTTACTCATTCTAAATAGTTTTATAAGCCCATAAATAATTTTAAGTTCAATTTTTT
>NW_018397996.1:1195-1294 GCF_002168275.2 Theobroma umbraticum | reverse complement strand
ATTAAAACAGACTATAAATGAACGTCTGCCATGAGAAAAGTGAATAAAAAAGTATTCATTCCTTCAAAAGCCTTATTACTCATTTTAAGTGGTTTTCTA
>NW_018397996.1:1068-1185 GCF_002168275.2 Theobroma umbraticum | reverse complement strand
TGATTTTAAGTTGAATTTTTTTGCATTTTAGATTAAAACAGATAGTTATTAACTGTCTATCTAGAGAGATATGAACACAAAAATATTCATTGACAAGAAAAGTCCATTTATAGTCAC
>NW_018397996.1:756-870 GCF_002168275.2 Theobroma umbraticum | reverse complement strand
AATCTCATAATTGATTTTAGGTTGAATTTTTTTACATTTTTGATTAAAACAGACGATAATTGAATATTTACCTCGAGAAACATTAAGACAAAAGGATTCATTGACAAGAAAAGT
>NW_018397996.1:642-746 GCF_002168275.2 Theobroma umbraticum | reverse complement strand
TTTTCATTAAAACAAGCTATAATTAAATGTTTACCTCTAGAAATGTGAAGAAAAAGCATTCATTGGCAAGAAAAGTCTTTTTATAGCCTCTCATTCCTTCAAAA
>NW_018397996.1:484-616 GCF_002168275.2 Theobroma umbraticum | reverse complement strand
TATAATCTAATAATTGATTTAAAGTTGAATTTTTTTACATTTTTGATTAAAACAGACAATCATTGATTGTCTCTCTCGAGAAACGTGAAGAGAAAAGTATTCATTTTCAAGAAAAGTCCATTTATAGTCACC
>NW_018397996.1:126-235 GCF_002168275.2 Theobroma umbraticum | reverse complement strand
CCTTCAAAAATCTTATTACTCGCTTTAAATAGTTTATAATCTAATAATTGATTGTGAGTTAAATTTTTTTACAGTTTTTGTTAGAACAGGCTATAATTGAATGTCTACC
>NW_018397996.1:0-116 GCF_002168275.2 Theobroma umbraticum | reverse complement strand
TGAAGAATAAAGCATTCATTGATAACAAAAGTCTATTTGTAGCCTTCCAGTCTTTCAACAGTCTTTTTACTTGTTCTAAATGGTTTTATAAGCTCATAATTAATTTTAAGTTCAAT
>NW_018397995.1:2659-2837 GCF_002168275.2 Theobroma umbraticum | reverse complement strand
ATAGTTGATTTTAAGTTAAATTTTTTTATATTTTTAGTTAAAACAGACTATAATAAATGTTTACCTTGAGAAATATGCAAAAAATGTCATTCGTTGAGAAGAAAAGTCCATGTATAGTCACTCATTCCTTCAGAAACCTTATTACTCGTTTTAAATAGTTTTAGAATCTCATAATTGA
>NW_018397995.1:2537-2649 GCF_002168275.2 Theobroma umbraticum | reverse complement strand
AATTTTTTTACATTTTTGATTAAAACATACTATAATTAAATGTGTACCTTGAGAAACGTGAAGAAACAAACATTCTTTGACAAGAAAAGTCCATTTAGAGTCACCCATTCCT
>NW_018397995.1:1988-2137 GCF_002168275.2 Theobroma umbraticum | reverse complement strand
GAAAGCCTGCCTTAGGTAAGGTATAGAAAAAGTCATTCATTGAGAAGAAAAATCCATTTTCAGTCGCTTATTCTTTCGAAAGCCTTATTACTCGATTTAATGATTTTATAATCTCATAATTGATTTTAAGTTGAATTTTTTTACATTTT
>NW_018397995.1:1082-1401 GCF_002168275.2 Theobroma umbraticum | reverse complement strand
CTTGCTTTAAATAGTTTTATAATATCATAATTGATTTTAAGTTAAATTTTTTTTATTTTTTGTTAAAATAGACTATAATTGAATGTCTGTCTGAGAAAACGTGTAGAAAAAGCCTTTCATTGAGAAGGAAAATTCATTTTTAGTCATACATTTTTTCGAAAGCCTTATTACTCGGTTTAAAAAATTTTATAATCTCATAATTGATTTTAAGTTGAATTTTTTAACTTTTTTCTTTAAAACAGATAATAATTGAATGTCTAACTTGAGAAACATGCAGAAAAAGCCATTGATTGACAAGAAAAGTCCATTTAGAGTCACC
>NW_018397995.1:646-940 GCF_002168275.2 Theobroma umbraticum | reverse complement strand
AACACGCAAAAAAAGCATTGGGAAACGTGCTATAATTGATTGTTCATTTTAGTCACTTATTCCTTCAAAAGGCTTGTTACCCGCTTTTAATAGGTTTATAATCTCAGAACTGATTTTAAGTTAAATTTTTTATTTTTTTTAAAATAGACTATAATTGAATACCTGCCTTGGGAAACGTGTAGAAACAAGCATTCATTGAGAAGAAAAGTCAATTTAGAGTCACCCATTCCTTCAAAAAGCTTATTACTCACTTTAAAACATATTGTAGTTGAATATCTACCTCGAGAAACATGA
>NW_018397995.1:338-537 GCF_002168275.2 Theobroma umbraticum | reverse complement strand
TCGGTTTAAATGGTTTTATAATCTCATAATTGATTTTAAGTTGAAATTTTTTATTAAAATAGATAATAATTGAATGTCTATCTCGAGAAACGTGTAAAAAAGCCAGTCATTGAGAAGAAAAGTCTATTTATAGTCGCTCATTCCTTCAAAAGCCTTATTAACTGCTTTAAATAATTTTATAATCTCATAATTGATTTTA
>NW_018397995.1:154-328 GCF_002168275.2 Theobroma umbraticum | reverse complement strand
TTTTACATTTTTTGTTAAAACAGACTATAATTGAAAGCCTACCTCAGGTAACGTGTATGAAAAGCCATTCATTAAGAAGAAAAATCCATTTTTAGTTACTTATTCTTTCAAAAGCCTTATTACTCGGTTTCATGATTATATAATATCATAATTGATTTTAAGTTGGATTTTTTT
>NW_018397995.1:0-133 GCF_002168275.2 Theobroma umbraticum | reverse complement strand
ATAATTGAATGTCTAACTCAAGAAACGTGCAGAAAAAGCCATTGATTGAGAAGATAAGTCCATTTATAGTTACCCATTACTTCGAAAGGCTTATTACTCGCTTTAAATAATTTTATAATCTCATAATTGATTT
>NW_018397994.1:885-1116 GCF_002168275.2 Theobroma umbraticum | reverse complement strand
AAGGTTTCATTGTTTGAAGCAAAATAACATGACTGTTGAAGAGTATACATCGGACTTTAATAACCTATCAATTCAAGTTAGGTTAGCTGAGAGTAATGAATAAATTGCTTCTCGTTATCTTGCTGGTTTGAATCATTCTATTAGAGATAGAGATGAGAGTAGTTCGTTTATACAATATTGAAGATGCTCGTCAATATGCTCTATCAGCAGAAAAACGAGTTTTACGCTATG
>NW_018397994.1:528-659 GCF_002168275.2 Theobroma umbraticum | reverse complement strand
ATCCCCACAAAATTATCGAGAAGCTATCACAACCAATAAAACTAATGGGGGTGCCACCAATGTTGAAAGGAACAATAAAATTAAAGCTTCCTATAAGCAAACATCCTTATCCTTACAAGATTAGGTGGCTA
>NW_018397994.1:305-425 GCF_002168275.2 Theobroma umbraticum | reverse complement strand
TGGCAACTCCAAGCCCCACAAGCAGCAAAATTGTTGGGTATTTATCTGCTGAAATTTTTGAAGCTAAAGGTAGTAATGAAGAGAAGTTGAAACAAGTGAATCCAAACATCTATGAGAAGT
>NW_018397994.1:0-111 GCF_002168275.2 Theobroma umbraticum | reverse complement strand
GAGGGGACTGATGCAGGCGCATCAAGAATTTTATTTTATTTAGTATTTTCGTTAACATAGGATTTTATTTTCTTTATTTTATTTAGTTTGAAATTCTTTTTCCTATCTTTA
>NW_018397993.1:2040-2154 GCF_002168275.2 Theobroma umbraticum | reverse complement strand
AGTAATAAGGCTTTTGAAGGAATGGGAGGCTATAAATAGACTTTTCTTTCCAATAAATGCTTTTTATTCACTTTTCTCAAGGCAGACATTCAATTATAGTCTATTTTAATGAAA
>NW_018397993.1:1568-1715 GCF_002168275.2 Theobroma umbraticum | reverse complement strand
AAATTCAAGTTAAAATCAATTATGAGATTAGAAAACTATTTAAAGTGAGTAATAGGGCTTTTGAAGGAATGTGAAGCTATAAATAGACTTTTCTTGTCAATGAATGCTTTTTTCTTCATATTTCTTAAAATAGACATTCAATTATTG
>NW_018397993.1:1230-1388 GCF_002168275.2 Theobroma umbraticum | reverse complement strand
CAATTATGAGATTATAAAATCATTTAGAACGAGTAAAAAGGCTGTTGAAGGAGTAGGAGGCTATAAATAGATTTTTGTTATCAAAGAATGCATTTTTCTTCATAGTTCTCGAGCTAGACATTCAATTATAGCCCGTTTCAACAAAAAATGTAAAAAAA
>NW_018397993.1:735-871 GCF_002168275.2 Theobroma umbraticum | reverse complement strand
ATTTAGAACGAGTAAAAAGACTGTTGAAAGACTGGGAGGCTATAAATAGACTTTGGTTATCAATGAATGCTTTACTCTTCACGATTCTCAAGGTAGACATTCAATTATAGCCTGTTCTAACAAAAAATATAAAAAA
>NW_018397993.1:147-297 GCF_002168275.2 Theobroma umbraticum | reverse complement strand
CTATAAATAGACTTTTCTTGTCAATGAATGCTTTTTTCTTAATGTTTCTCAAGGTAAATATTCAATTATAGTCTATTTTAATCAAAAAAGTAAAAACATTCAACCTAAAATCAGTTATGAGATTAGAAAACCATTTAAAGCGAGTAATAA
>NW_018397993.1:0-119 GCF_002168275.2 Theobroma umbraticum | reverse complement strand
TGGACTTTTCTTGTCAATGAATGCTTTTGTCTTCAAATTTCTCGAGATAGACAGAAAATTATTTCCTGTTTTAATCAAAAATGTAAAAAAATTCAACTTAAAATTAATTATTAGATTAG
>NW_018397992.1:1469-1663 GCF_002168275.2 Theobroma umbraticum | reverse complement strand
CCCATTCCTTCAAAAGCCTTATTACTTCCTTTAAATGATTTTATAATCACATAACTGATTTTAAGTTCAATTTTTTTTACAATTTTAGTTAAAACATATTATAATTGAAGGTCTAGGTCAAGAAACGTTAAGACAAGGTATTCCTTGGCAAGAAAAGTCCATTTATAGTCACCTATTCCTTCAAAAGCATTATT
>NW_018397992.1:1311-1459 GCF_002168275.2 Theobroma umbraticum | reverse complement strand
AATGGTTTTATAATCTCATAATTGATTTTAAGTGTAAATATTTTAACATTTTTCGTTAAAACATTTTATAATTGAATGTCTAGCTCGAGAAATGAAAAGAAAAGGCATTCATTGGCAAGAAAAGTCCATTTATAGTCACCCATTCCTT
>NW_018397992.1:946-1252 GCF_002168275.2 Theobroma umbraticum | reverse complement strand
GGATTTAAATTTTAATTTTTTGTAAATTTTTTGTTAAAACAGATTATAATTGAATGTCAAGCTCAAGAAACATGAAGAAAAAGGCATTCATTAGTAAGAAAACTTAATTTATTGTCACCTATTCTTTCAAAAGCCTTATTACTCACGTTAAAGGGTTTTATAATGTTATAATTGATTTTAAGTTGAATTTTTTTACGTTGTTAGTTAGAACAAATTATAATTGAATGTCTGCCTTGGAAAACCTATAGAAAAAGGTATTCGATGGCAAGAAAAGTTCATTTATAATCACCCATTCCTTCAAAAGCC
>NW_018397992.1:817-936 GCF_002168275.2 Theobroma umbraticum | reverse complement strand
CTTTAAATGGCTTTATAATCTAAAAATTAATTTTAAGTTGAATTGTTTACATTTTGGCTAAAAAAGGCTATAATTAAATATTTACTTTGAAAAACGTGAAGAAAAAGGCATTCATTGGC
>NW_018397992.1:632-807 GCF_002168275.2 Theobroma umbraticum | reverse complement strand
CATTTATAGTCACCCATTCCTTCCAAAACCTTATTACTTCCTTTAAATAATTTTATAATCTCGTAACTGATTTTAAGTTCAAATTTTTATACATTTTTGGATAAAACATATTGTAATTGAAGGTCTAGCTCAAGAAACGTTAAGATAAGGTATTCATTGGCAAGAGAAGTCCATT
>NW_018397992.1:428-622 GCF_002168275.2 Theobroma umbraticum | reverse complement strand
TATTCCTTCAAAAGCCTTATTACTCACTTCAAAAGATTTTATAATCTCATAATTGATTTTAAGTGTAAATATTTTTACATTTTTGGTTAAAATATTTTTTAATTGAATGTTTAGCTCGACAAACGTGAAGAAAATGGCAACCATTGTCACAAATAGTCCATTGATAATCACCCATTCCTTTAAAAGCCTTATTA
>NW_018397992.1:306-418 GCF_002168275.2 Theobroma umbraticum | reverse complement strand
ATGGTTTTATAATCTCAAAACTGATTTAAATATGAATTCTTTGTATATTTTTGGTTAAAACAAACTTGAATTGAATGTCTACCTCGAGAAACATGAAGAAAAAAGTATTCAT
>NW_018397992.1:199-296 GCF_002168275.2 Theobroma umbraticum | reverse complement strand
AGTCCATTTATAGTCACCCATACGTTCAAAAGCCTCATTACTCGTTTTAAATAGTTTTATAATATCATAATTAGTTTTAAGTTGAATTTTTTTACAT
>NW_018397992.1:107-189 GCF_002168275.2 Theobroma umbraticum | reverse complement strand
AACAGACTATAATTGAATGTTTATCTCAAGAACCTGAAGAAAAAAGGATTTATTAGCATGAAAACTCTATTTATAGTCACCC
>NW_018397992.1:0-97 GCF_002168275.2 Theobroma umbraticum | reverse complement strand
AAGCCTTATTACTCACTTTAAACGATTTTATAGTCTAAAAATTATTTAAATTTGAATTCTTTGTATATTTTTAGTTAAAACAGATTATAATTGAATG
>NW_018397991.1:2770-2910 GCF_002168275.2 Theobroma umbraticum | reverse complement strand
ATTTTAAGTTAAATTTTTTTACATTTTTTGTTAAAACAGACTATAATTGAATGTGGGCCTAGAGAAACGTCTAGAAAAAGCTAGTAATTGGGAAGAAAAGTTCATTTATAGTCACTCATTTCTTTAAAAGGCTTATTACT
>NW_018397991.1:2388-2535 GCF_002168275.2 Theobroma umbraticum | reverse complement strand
TTTTATAATCTCATAATTGATTTTCAGTTGAATTTTTTTACATTTTTGATTAAATCATACTATAATTAAATGCTTGCCTTGAGAAACATGCAAAAAAAGCAATTCATTGAGAAAAAAAGTCCATTTATAGTCACCCATTCCTTCAAA
>NW_018397991.1:2276-2378 GCF_002168275.2 Theobroma umbraticum | reverse complement strand
CTCGCTTTAAATAGTTTTATAATCTCATAATTGATTTTAAGTTCAAACTTTTTACATTTTTTGTTAAAACAGACTATAATTGAATTTCTACCTCGAGAACTG
>NW_018397991.1:1957-2133 GCF_002168275.2 Theobroma umbraticum | reverse complement strand
TTTATAATCTCATAATTGATTTTAAGTTGACTTTTTTTATATTTTTGATTAAAAAATACTATAATTGAATGTCTACCTAATGAAACGTGAAGAAACAAGCATTCATTGACATGAAAAGTCCTTTTAGAGTCATCCATTCCTTTAAAAGGCTTATTACTCGCTTTAAATAGTTTTAT
>NW_018397991.1:1656-1767 GCF_002168275.2 Theobroma umbraticum | reverse complement strand
AGTTGAATTTTTTTACATTTTTGATTAAAACATACTATAATTAAATTTTTACCTTAGGAAACATGAAGAAACAAGCATTCATTGACAAGAAAAGTCTATTTAGAGTCACCC
>NW_018397991.1:1409-1555 GCF_002168275.2 Theobroma umbraticum | reverse complement strand
TTTTTTTACATTTTTTGTTAAAACAGACTATAATTGAATGTCTGCTTGGAGAAAGGTCTAGAAAAACTTATTCATTGGGAAGAAAAGTTCAGTTATAGTCACTCATTCCTTTAAAAGGCTTATTACTCGTTTTAAATAGTTTTATA
>NW_018397991.1:1226-1352 GCF_002168275.2 Theobroma umbraticum | reverse complement strand
ATTTAGAGTCACCCATTCCTTCAAAAAGCTTATCATTCGCTTTAAATGGTTTTATAATCTCGTAATTGATTGTAAGTTGAATTATTTTATATTTTTTATTAAAACAGACTATAAGTGATTGTCTAC
>NW_018397991.1:995-1211 GCF_002168275.2 Theobroma umbraticum | reverse complement strand
AAAAAGTCATTCATAGAGAAGAAAAGTCCATTTATAGTCACTCATTCATTCAAGAGTCTTATTACCCGCTTTAAATGGTTTTATAATCTCATAATTGATTTCAAGTAGAATGTTTTTACATTTTTCTTTCAAACAGACTATAATTGAAAGCATGGCTCAGGAAAAGTGTAGAAAAAGCCATTGATTGAGAGGAAAAGTTCATTTATAGTCACCTAT
>NW_018397991.1:658-804 GCF_002168275.2 Theobroma umbraticum | reverse complement strand
TTTTTTACATTTTTGATTAAAACATACTATAATTGAATGTATACCTCAAGAAACGTGAAGAAACTAGCATTTATTGACATGAAAAGTCCATTTAGAGTAACCCATTCTTTCAAAAGGCTTATTACTCGCTATAAATGGTTTTATAA
>NW_018397991.1:436-648 GCF_002168275.2 Theobroma umbraticum | reverse complement strand
GATTTTAAGTTTAATTTTTTTACATTTTTTGTTAGAACAGACTATAATTGAATGTCTGCCTCGGGAAACAGGCAGAAAAAGCCATTCATTGAGAATAAAAGTCCGTTTATAGTCACCCATTCTTTCAAAAGCTTTATTACTCGGTTTAAATTGTTTTTTAATCTCATTATTGATTTTAAGTTGAATTTTTTTACATTTTTGGTTAAAACAGA
>NW_018397991.1:0-115 GCF_002168275.2 Theobroma umbraticum | reverse complement strand
GACAAGAATAGTCCATTTAGAGTCACCTACTCCTTCAAAAAGCTTATTACTTGCCTTAAAAGGTTTTATAATCTCATAATTGATTTTCAGTTGAATTTTTTTATATTTTTTGTTA
>NW_018397990.1:8486-8685 GCF_002168275.2 Theobroma umbraticum | reverse complement strand
ATTTAAAGTGAGTAGTAAGGCTTTTAAAGGCTTAAGTGACTATAAATGGACTTTTCTTGCCAGTGGATAGCTTTTGGTTCATGTTTCTCAAAACAAAAATTCAATTATAATGTATTTTAACCAAAATTATAACAGAATTCAACTTAAATCGATTATGAGATTATAAAATCATTTAAAGCAAGTAATAGGGCTTTTGAAA
>NW_018397990.1:8384-8476 GCF_002168275.2 Theobroma umbraticum | reverse complement strand
TAATAAATGGGCTTTTCTTGGCAACGAATGACTTTCTTTTCATGTTTCTTAAGGCAGACATTTAAATATAATCTATTTTAATAAAAAATGTA
>NW_018397990.1:8172-8374 GCF_002168275.2 Theobroma umbraticum | reverse complement strand
ACTTAAAATCAATTATGAGATTATACAACCATTTAAAGCGAGTAATAAGATTTTCAAAGGCTTAAGTGACTATAAATGGACTTTTCTTGCTAATCGATTACTTTTTCTTCACGTTTCTCAAGGCAAACTTTCAATTACAATTTGTTTAAACTAAAAATGTAAAAGAATTCAGCTTAAAATCAATTATGAGATTACAAAACCA
>NW_018397990.1:8042-8150 GCF_002168275.2 Theobroma umbraticum | reverse complement strand
TCAAAGGCTTGAGTGACTATAAATGGACTTTTCTTGCCAATGGATGGCTTTTGCATCATGTTTCCTGATGTAAACATTCAAACATAATCTGTTTTAATCAAAAATGTA
>NW_018397990.1:7875-8032 GCF_002168275.2 Theobroma umbraticum | reverse complement strand
ACTTAAAATCAATTATAAGATTATAAAATCAGTTAAAGCGAGTAATAAGGCTTTTAAAGGCATCGGTGACTATAAATGGACTTTAATTGCCAATGAATGGCTTTTTCTTCACATTTCTCAAAGTAAACTTTCAATTATAGTTTGTTTAAACTAAAAA
>NW_018397990.1:7583-7851 GCF_002168275.2 Theobroma umbraticum | reverse complement strand
AATTATGAGATTATAAAACTATTTAAAGCAAGTAATAAGGCTTTCAAAGGCTTGAGTGACTGTAAATAGGCTTTTCTTCCTAGTGGATGGCTTTTACTTCAAATTTTCCCAAACAAACGCTCAATTATAATATATTTTAACAAATAATAAGGCTTTCAAAAAATAGGTGACTATAAATGGACTTCTCTTACCAATGAATAGTTTTTTCTTTACGTTTTTCAAAGAAAACATTCAATTATAATATATTTTAACCAAAAATATAAAAAAA
>NW_018397990.1:7261-7573 GCF_002168275.2 Theobroma umbraticum | reverse complement strand
AATCAATTATGAGATTATAAAACTATTTAAAGTAAGTAATAATGCTTTTGAAGACATGGATGGCTATAAATGGACTTTTCTTATCAATGAATGGCTTTTTTCAACAAGTTTCCTATTGTAAATATTCAATTATAATATGTTTTAACTAAAAATGTAAAAAAATTCAACGTAAAATTATGACATTATAAAACCATTTAAAGTGAGTAATAAGGCTTTCGAAGGCTTGAGTGACTATGAAAAGACTTTTTTTGTCAATAGATGGCTTTTGCTTCATGTTTTCCAAAGCAAACATTGAATTATAATCTTTTTTAA
>NW_018397990.1:4842-7147 GCF_002168275.2 Theobroma umbraticum | reverse complement strand
GAATGACTTTTTCTTTGTATTTCTCAAGGAAGACATTCAATGATAATATATTTTAATTAAAAATTTTAAAAAATTCAACTTAAAATCATTTATTATATTATAAAATTGTTTAAAGCGAGTAATAAGGCTTTCAATGGCTTGAGGGACTACAAATGAGCTTTTCTTGCTAATTGATGGCTTTTGCTTCATATTTCATGATGTAGATAGTCAATTATAACATATTTAAATTAAAAATGTAAAACAATTATATTTAAAATTAATTTAGAGATTATAAAACTTTTTAAAGCGAGTAATAAGGCTTTTGAAGGTATGAGTGACTATAAATGGACATTTCACACCAATTAATAGCTTTTTCTTTATGTTTCCTAAGACAAACATCTAAATATAATCTGTTTTAACTGAAAATATAAAAAAATTCGAGTTAAAATCAATTATGAGATTATAAAACCATTTAAAGTGAGTAATAACGCTGACAAAGGCATGGGTAATTACAAATGGACTTTTCTTGTCAATGAATAGTTTTTTCTTCACGTTTCAAGAGGTAGAGATTCAATTATAATTTGTTTTAACTAAAAATAAAAAAAAATTTAACTTAAAATTATTTATGAGATTATAAAACTATTTAAAGTGAGTAATAAGGCTTTCAAAAGCTTGAGTGATTACAAATGGGCGTTTCTTACTAATGGATGGCTTTTGCTTCACATTTCACAAAGTAGACATTCAATTGTAATATATTTAAATTGAAAGTGCAAAAAATTTACACTTAAAATCAATTAGGCGATTATAAAGCCTTTTCAAGTGAGCAATAAGGCTTTTGAAGGCATGGGTGACTATAAATAGACATTTCTTGTCAATGAATGACTTTTTCTTCATGTTTCCTAAGGCAGACATCTAAATAGTATCTGTTTTTATTGAAAATGTAAAACAATTCCATTTAAAATCAATTATGAAATTATAAAACTATGTAAAGCGAGTAATAAGGGTTTCAAAGGCTTGAGTGACTATAAATGGACTTTTGTTGTCGGTGAATGGCTTTTACTTTACGATTCTCAAAATAAACATTCTATTATAATATATTTTAGCAGAAAATGTAAAAGAATTCAACTTCAAATCTATTATGAGATTATAAAACTATTTAAAGCGAATAATAAGGCTTTCAAAAGCTTCAGTGACTAAAATGGGCTTTTCTTGCCAATGGATGGCTTTTTCTTCACATTTCATGAAGCGAGCATTCAATTATAATATATTTAATTCAAAAGTGTAGGAAATTTCAATTTAAAATCAATTACGAGATTATAAAATCTTTTAAAGCTAGTAATAAGGCTTTTAAAGGCATGGGTAACTATAAATGGACTTTTCTTCGCATTTCATGAAGTGAACATTCAATTATAATATATTTAATTCAAAAGTGTAGGAAATTTTAACTTAAAATCAATTATGAGATTATAAAATCTTTTAAAGCTAGTAATAAGGCTTTTAAAGGCATGGATAACTATAAATGGACTTTTCTTGCAGATGAATGATTTTTTCTTTACGTTTCTAAAAGTAGACATTCAATTATAATCTATTTTAACCAAAATGAAAAAGAAAATCAATATAAAATCAATTATGAGATTGTAAAACTAATTAAAGAGAGTGATATGGGTTTAGAAGGCATGAGTGACTATAAATAGAATTTTTTTGTCAATGAATGGTATTTTCTTCACATTTCCTAAGGTCGACATTCAAATATAATCTATTTTAACTAAAATAAAAAAGAATTCAACTTAAAATCAATTATGAGATTATAAAAACAATTAAAGTAACTAATATGGGTTTTAAAGGCTTGAGTGATTATAAATGGACTTTTCTTGCTAATGAATGGCTTTTTCTTCACGTTTCTTGAGGCAGACATTCAAATATAATCTATTTTAACTAAAAATATAAAAAAATTTAACTTAAAATCAATTATGAGATTATAAAACCATTTAAAGTGAGTAATAAGGGTGTTGAAGGCTTGAGTGACTATAAATGGGCTTTTCTTGCCAGTGCATGACTTTTGCTTCATGTATCTTAAGGAAGACATTCAATTATAATTTGTTTAAACTAAAAATGTAAAAACATTCAACTTAAAATTAACTATGAGATTATAAAATTATTTAAAGTGACTAATAAGGCGTTCAAAGGTATGGATGACTATAAATGGACTTTTCTTACCAATGACTAGCTTTTTGTTCATGTTTTCCCTAGGCAAACATTCAGATATAATCTTTTTTAATCAAAAATTTTAAAAAACTCAACTTAAAATCATTTATGAGATTATAAA
>NW_018397990.1:4073-4678 GCF_002168275.2 Theobroma umbraticum | reverse complement strand
GGCTTTCAAAGGCATGGGTGAGTATAAATGGACTTTTCTTACAGATGAATGGCTTTTTCTTCACGTTTTCAGAGGTAGACATTCAATTATAATTTATTTTAACCAAAAATGAAAAAGAAATTCAGCATCAAATCAATTATGTGATTATAAAACCAATTAAAGTGAGCGATATGGGTTTAGAAAGCTTGAGTGACTATAAATGGAATTTTCTTGTCAATGAATGGCTTTTGCTTCACATTTCCTAAGGTTGACATTCAAATATAATCTGTTTTAACCAAAAGTAAAAAAAAAATTCAACTTAAAATTAATTATGAGATTATAAAACCAATTAAAGCAAATAATATGGGTTTTAAAGGCTTGAGTGACTATAAATAGACTTTTCTTACTAATGAATGGCTTTTTCTTTACATTTCGTAAGGCAGACATTCAAATATAATCTATTTTAACGAAAAATACAAAAAAATTCAACTTAAAATCAATTATGAAATTATAAAACTATTTAAGGTGAGTAATAAAAGTGTCGAAGGCTTGAGTGACTATAAATGGGCTATTCTTGCCGATGCATGAGTTTTGCTTCATGTATCTTAAGACAGGCTTTCAATTAT
>NW_018397990.1:3212-4046 GCF_002168275.2 Theobroma umbraticum | reverse complement strand
AATCAACTATGAGATTATAAAACCATTTAAAGCGACTAATAAGGCTTTCGAAGGCATGGATGACTATAAATAGACTTTTTTTGCCAATGACTAGCTTTTTGTTCATGTTTCCCCTAGGTAGACATTCATGTATAATCTGTTTCAACCAAAAATTTTAAAAAATTTCGCTTAAAATCATTTATGAGATTATAAAATCATTTAAAGGGAGTAATAAGGCTTTCAAAGGCTTCAGTGACTAAAATGGCTTTTCTTGCCAATGGATGGCGTTTACTTCACATTTCACGAAGCAAGCATTCAATTATAATATATTTAAATCAAAAGTGTAAGAAATTTTAATTTAAAATCAATTATGAGATTATAAAATCCTTTAAAGCAAGTAATAAGGCTTTTAAAGGCATGGGTGAGTATAAATAGACTTTTCTTGCGGATGAATGGCTTTTTCTTCAAGTTTCTAGAGGTAGACATTTAATTATAATTTATTTTAACTAAAAATGAAAAAAAAGTTCAATAAAAAATCAATTATGAGATTATAAAACCAATTAAAGCGAGTGATAAGAGTTTAGAAGGCTTGAGTGACTATAAATAGAATTTTTTTCCAGTGAATGGCTTTTTTTCACATTTCCTGAGGCAGATATTCAAATATAATATGTTTTTCCTAAAAATATAAAAAAATTCAACTTAAAATCAATTATGATATTATAAAACTATTTAAAGCGAGTAATAAGGGTTTTGAAGGCTTGAGTGACTATAATTGGACTTTTGCTGTCGATAAATGGCTTTTGCTTTACGATTTTTGAAATAAATATTCTATTATAATATATTTTAGCAAAAAAT
>NW_018397990.1:2912-3112 GCF_002168275.2 Theobroma umbraticum | reverse complement strand
TAAATGGTTTTATAATCTCATAGTTGATTTTAAGTTGAATGTTTTTACATTTTTAGTTTAAAAAAATTATAATTGAAAGTCTGCCTTAAGATACATGAAGCAAAATCCATGCATCGGTAAGAAAAGCCCATTTATAGTCACTTAAGCCTTCGACACTTTTATTACTCACTTTAAATGGTTGTATAATCTCATAATTGATT
>NW_018397990.1:2830-2902 GCF_002168275.2 Theobroma umbraticum | reverse complement strand
TTTTTTTATATTTTTGGTTAAAACAGATTATATTTGAATGTCTGCCTCTGGAAACGTAAAGAAAAAGCCATT
>NW_018397990.1:2504-2820 GCF_002168275.2 Theobroma umbraticum | reverse complement strand
AAAAGTCCATTTATAGTCACTCAAGCCTTTAAAACCCATGTTAGTTGCTTTAATTGGTTTTATAATCTCATAATTGATTTTAATTTGAATTTGTTTTTATTTTTAGTTAAAACAGATTATATTTGAATGTCGACCTGAAGAAATGTGAAGAAAACACCATTCATTGGCAAGAAAATTCCATTTATAGTCACTCAAGCCTTCAAACCCATATCACTCACTTTAATTGGTTTTATAATCTCATAATTGATTTGATGTTGATTTTTTTTTTGGTTAAAATAAATTATAATTGAATGTCTACCTCTAGAAACGTGAAGAA
>NW_018397990.1:2228-2494 GCF_002168275.2 Theobroma umbraticum | reverse complement strand
ATCTGCAAGAAAAGTCTATTTATACTCACCCATGCCTTTGAAAGCCTTATTACTTGCTTTAAAAGATTTTATAATCTCATAATTGAATTTAATTTAAAATTTCTTACACTTTTGATTGAAATATATTATAATTGAATGCTCACTTCGTGAAATGTGAAGTAAAAGGCATCCATTGGCAAAAAAAGCCACTTTAGTCGCTGAAGCCTTTGAAGGCCTTATTACTCGCTTTAAATGGTTTTATAATCTCATAAATGATTTTAAGTTGA
>NW_018397990.1:1858-2068 GCF_002168275.2 Theobroma umbraticum | reverse complement strand
TAAATGGTTTTATAATCTCATAGTTGATTTTAAGTTGAATGTTTTTACATTTTTGCTTTAAACAAATTATAATTGAAAGTCTGCCTTAAGATACATGAAGCAAAAGCCATGCACCGATAAGTAAAGCCCATTTATAGTCACTCAAGCCTTCAACACCCTTATTACTCACATTAAATGATTTTATAATCTCATAATTGATTTTAAGTTGAA
>NW_018397990.1:1165-1841 GCF_002168275.2 Theobroma umbraticum | reverse complement strand
TTAAAATAGATTATATTTGAATGTCTACCTTAAGAAACGTGAAGAAAAAGTCATTCATTAGCAAGAAAAGTCCATTTATAGTCACTCAAGCCTTTGAAACCCGTATTAGTTGCTTTAATTGGTTTTATAATATCATAATTGATTTTAAGTTGAATTTTTTTTATTTTTAGTTCAAATAGATTATATTTGAATGTCAACCTGAGGAAATGTGAAAAAAATGCCATTCGTTCGTAAAAAAATTCCATTTATAGTCACTCAAGCCTTCCAAACCCATATCACTCGCTTTGATTGGTTTTACAATCTCATAATTGATTTTATGTTAATTTTCTTTTTCATTTTAGTTAAAATAGATTATATTTGAATGTCTATTTTTAGAAACGTAAAGAAAAAGCTATTCATCTACAAGAAAAGTCCATTTATAGTTACTTGTGCCTTTAAAAGCCTTATTACTAGCTTTAAAAGATTTTATAATCTTGTAATTGATTTTAAGTTGATATTTTCTACACTTTTGAATTAAATATATTATAATTGAATGCTCACTTCGTGAAATGTGAAGAAAAAGTCATCCATTGACAAGAAAAGCCTATTTTAGTCACTGAAGCTTTTGAAAGCCTTATTATTGGCTTTAAATAGTTTTATAATCTCATAATAGATTTTAAGTTGAATTCTTTTACAT
>NW_018397990.1:838-976 GCF_002168275.2 Theobroma umbraticum | reverse complement strand
CCATTTATAGTCACCCATGCCTTCAAAAGTCTTATTGCTCACTTTAGAAGGTTTTATAATCGCCTAATTGATTTTAAGTTTAATTTTTTTGCACTTTCAATTTAAATATATTACAATTGAATGTCTACTTTGTGAAAT
>NW_018397990.1:0-538 GCF_002168275.2 Theobroma umbraticum | reverse complement strand
TTAAATGGTTTTATAATCTTATAATTGATTTTAACTTGAATTTTTTTACATTTTCAGTTAAAACAGATTATATTTAGATGTTTGCTTAGGAAACATAAAGAAAAAGCTATTAATTGGTGAGAAATGTCCATTTATAGTCTCCCATACCTTCAAAAGCCTTATTACTCGCTTTAAAAGTTTTTATAATCTCTAAATTAATTTTAAGTATAATTGTTTTACACTTTTAATTTAAATATGTTATAATTTGACTATCTACCTCTTGAAATATGAAGCAAAAGTCATCAATTAGCAAGAAAAGCTCATTTGTAGTCCCTCGAGCCTTTGAAAGCCTTATTACTCGCTTTAAACAATTTTATAATCTAATAAATGATTTTAAGTTGAATTGTTTAAAATTTTTGATTAAAATATATTATAATTGAATAGCTTCTTTGTGAAATGCAAAGAAAAAGTCATTCATTGGCAAGAAAAGTCCTTTTATAGTCATCCATGCCTTCGAAAGCTTTATTACTTGTTTTAAATGGTTTTATAATCTCATAAT
>NW_018397989.1:1286-1403 GCF_002168275.2 Theobroma umbraticum | reverse complement strand
TTAAGTTGAATATTTTTACATTTTTTGTTAAAACAGATTATAATTGAATGTCTATCTGAAGAAACATAAAGAAAAAGGCATTTATTGTCAAGAAAAGTCCATTTATAGTCATCCATT
>NW_018397989.1:936-1155 GCF_002168275.2 Theobroma umbraticum | reverse complement strand
AATGTTTTTACCTTTTTTGTTAAAACAGATTATAATTGAATTCTACCTCAGGAAACATGAAGAAAAAGGCATTCATTGGCAAAAAAAGTCCATTTATAGTGACCTATTCTTTCAAAAGCCTTACTACTCACTTTAAATGGATTTATAATTTCAAAATTGATTTTAAGTTAATTTTTTTTTACATTTTTGGTTAAAACAGTAAGTAATAAGGCTTCTAAA
>NW_018397989.1:614-764 GCF_002168275.2 Theobroma umbraticum | reverse complement strand
TTTAAAATGAGTAATAAGGCTTTTAAAGGAATAGGAGACTATAAATGGACTTTTTTTCTAAATGAATGGCTTTTTCTACACGTTTTCTGAGGTAACCATTCAATTATAATCCGTTTTAATGAAAAATGTAAAAAAATTCAACTTAAAATC
>NW_018397989.1:132-345 GCF_002168275.2 Theobroma umbraticum | reverse complement strand
AAATCAATTTTGAGATTATCAAACCATTTAAAGTGAGTAATAAGCCTTTTGATGCAATGAGTGACTATAAATGGACTTTTCTTACCAATGAATGGCTTTTTCTTTACGTTTCTCAAGGTAAACATTCAATTATAATCTGTTTTAAATAAAAATGTACAAAGGATTCAAATTAAAATCAATTTTGAGATTATCAAACCATTTAAAGTGAGTAAT
>NW_018397989.1:0-122 GCF_002168275.2 Theobroma umbraticum | reverse complement strand
ATGGAATGGGTGACTATAAATAGACTTTTCTTACCAATGAATGCCTTTTTTTATGTTTCTTAAGGTAGCATTCAATTATAGTCTGTTTTAACTAAAAACGTAAAAAAATTCAACTTAAAATT
>NW_018397988.1:2047-2210 GCF_002168275.2 Theobroma umbraticum | reverse complement strand
GAAACATAAAGAAAAAGGCATTCATTGACAAGAAAAGTCCATTTATAGTTACCTATTCTTTTAAAAGCCTTATTACATGTTTTAAATGATTTTATAATCTCATAATTTCTTTTAGGTTAAATTTTTTTACATTTTTTGTTAAAACAGACTATAATTGAATGTC
>NW_018397988.1:1540-1693 GCF_002168275.2 Theobroma umbraticum | reverse complement strand
TAAAACAGATTATAATTAAATGTTTACCTCAAGAAATGTGAAGAAAAAGGCATTCATTGGTAAGAGAAGTCCATTTATACCCACCCATTCCTTCAAAACCCTTATTACTCACTTTCAATGGTTTTATAATCTCAAAATTGATTTTAAGTTCAA
>NW_018397988.1:0-1396 GCF_002168275.2 Theobroma umbraticum | reverse complement strand
ATAATTGATTTTAAGTTGAATGTTTTACATTTTTTATTAAAACAGATTATAATTGAATGCCTGCTCTAGTAACGTACAGAAAACCCATTTATTTGGAAGAAAAGTCCATTTATAGTCACATTTCTTCAGAAGCCTAATTACTCGCTTTAAATGGTTTATTAATCTCATAACTGATATTAAGTTGAATTTTTTACATTTTTCATTAAAACAGACTATAATTGAATGCTTTCCTTGCAAAACGTGTAGAAAAACCCATTTATTTTGAAAAAAAATCCATTTATAGTCTCCCATTTTTTCAAAAGCCTTATTTCTCGCTTTAAATGATTTTATAACGTCATAATTGATTTAAAGTTGTATTTTTTTATATTTTTGGTTAAAACAGACTATAATTCAATGTCTGCCTTGAGAAATATGAAGAAAAATATATTCATTGGCAAGGAAAGTCTGTTTATAGTTACCTATTCCTTCAAAAGCCTTATTACTCACTTTAAATGGTTTTATAATCTCAAAATTGATTTTAAGTTCAATTTTTTTTCTTTTCTAGTTAAAACAGATTATAATTAAATGTCTACATCAAGAATATAAAGAAAAAGGTATTCATTGGTAAGAAAAGTCCATTCATAATCATCCATTCCTTCAAAAGCCTTATTACTCACTTAAAATAGCTTTATAATATCAAAATTGATTTTTAGTTCAATTGTTTTTACAATTTTGGTTAAAATAGATTATAATTAAATGTCTACCTTATAAAACATGAAGAAAAAGGCATTCATTGGTGAGAAAAGTCTATTTATACTCACCCATTCCATCAAAACCCTTATTACTGACTTGAAATAGTTTTATAATCTTAAAATTGACTTTAAGTTCAATTTTTTTTTTACATTTTTGGCTAAAATAGAAAATAATTGAATGTCTACCTTGTGAAACATAAGGAAAAAGACATTCATTGGCAAGAAAAGTCCATTTATAGTCACTCATTTCTTCGAAAGCTTTATTATTCGCTTTAAATGGTTTTATAATCTCATAATTGCTTTTAAGTTGCATTTTTTACATTTTTTGCTAAAACAAACTATAAATGACTGCCTGTCTTAGAAAATGTATAGAGAAACCCATTTATTTGGATGAAGAGTCCATTTATACTCCCCCATTCTTTCAAAAGCCTTATCACTTGCTTTAAATGGTTTTATAATCTCATAATTGATTTTAAGTTAAATTTGTTTACATTTAAGGTTAAAGTAGTCAATAATTGAATGTCTACCTCAAGAAATGTATAGAAAAACCCATTTATTTGGAAGAAAAGTCTATTTATAGTCATCCGTTCCTTCAAAAGCCTTAGTACTCACTTTAAACGGTTTTATAATCTCATAATTGATTTTGAGTTGAATTTTTTACATTT
>NW_018397987.1:1935-2070 GCF_002168275.2 Theobroma umbraticum | reverse complement strand
CTTTGACCAAGCTAAATAGTAAAATTACCATTTAACCCTATGAAGTTCTCATCCCTTTTATTAAGTCCCCCTATCATTCTTTAAATTTTAATTTTCTTCTATTTTCCTTCCTTGACATGTGTACAAATAATATAA
>NW_018397987.1:1794-1925 GCF_002168275.2 Theobroma umbraticum | reverse complement strand
CCATCAACGTGTCACCATAATATTTAAATATATACTTACCTGCTTATACTCTATTTAAAAAAGACACACGGTTCCCTTTAACCTCATTTTTATTCTGAATTCTTCTTTTCTTCTTCTCCCCCACTTAGATT
>NW_018397987.1:1479-1784 GCF_002168275.2 Theobroma umbraticum | reverse complement strand
CCCTCTCTTTTAACTAATTTCACTAATAAATAAATATTAATATTTTAATAATATTTTATTTCAAAATATTCTTTTTACTTATCATTATTCTCTAACGCTTAGATTTATGTCCAATGACCCTTCTTCTTATTAATAGAATCTTATTAACTTCTAAACGAGGGTACAGGGTGTTACAATCTCCACCATTTATGACAAATTTGTCCTCGAATTTAAATCAACATAGGGTGAATAATTAAAATTCTAAAATTCTACCATATCACTTTCGTTGGGCATTCTTAACATAAGATTTTGATTTACTCATTATA
>NW_018397987.1:1299-1411 GCF_002168275.2 Theobroma umbraticum | reverse complement strand
AATTATGTGTAATACATTTCTTAAATCAGATCACTATTATTCTTCTTCTTATACGAAAATTTCAAATATATCATCACTTCTAGTTACACCTTAATCAAATTAACCTTATATC
>NW_018397987.1:870-1076 GCF_002168275.2 Theobroma umbraticum | reverse complement strand
CTAAATTGACAACCAATCATTATTTACTACTATATATTTCCATACAAATTCCATAGAAGCATTCCAATGAATAACGACATTGGACACACGTCCTTATGGTCTTAACCAATCTCTTTATTCACTGGTTTGACCTTTAAAGGTTAAAATTGCTACAAAAATTTCCTTTAAAGTTCCTTTCCAAGTCTTATCTTGATTACTAACCATCT
>NW_018397987.1:425-664 GCF_002168275.2 Theobroma umbraticum | reverse complement strand
TAACTTCTTTTAGCCCTTTTTACCTTAGGGAATTAAATCCATAATTAAACATTCCCAGTCATCCTCTTTATGCCAAATAAGACAGATTTTAAACTTTTCTTAGACACATTCCAATGCACAATTTAATGTATAAGGCTTTAAATTTTTTTTCCAAACATCCATGTATCAAAACTCTATATTTGAGTGATATCAGAATTGATACGTTCTTTTCCATTGGCCCTTAGGAAATTAAATCCATG
>NW_018397987.1:150-293 GCF_002168275.2 Theobroma umbraticum | reverse complement strand
GCCTAACAAATTTAGCTTACATTTAAGCTAGTCCATGTGTCGAACCTCTCAGGCGATATCAAAGACACCAAACTTGATCACAAAAGATAAAACTTTATGAATGAACATCAAGAGCATCATCACTTACCTTTAAGCTAACAGCA
>NW_018397987.1:0-140 GCF_002168275.2 Theobroma umbraticum | reverse complement strand
CTTGTTTACTGCCAAAATCACCGATCGATCATCTTAGTCATTGTCTAGTGCTATAGCCTCTGATAAAATATCATCAGCGAATAAAATTATAACCAACTCGATAAGAGTTTTTGTGCCGATATGCAACATATATATATATA
>NW_018397986.1:5628-6947 GCF_002168275.2 Theobroma umbraticum | reverse complement strand
GGTGACTATAAATGGACTTTTCTTACAAATGAATACTTTTTTCTTCATGTTTCTTAAGGTAGACATTAAATTCTAATTTGTTTTAACCAAAAATGTGCAAAGAATTTAAATTTAAATCAATTTTGAGATATAATGCCATTTAAACTGAGTAATAAGGCTCTTGAAGGAATGAGTGAGTATAAATGGACTTTTCTTCCCAATGAATACTTCTTTCTTCATGTTTCTAAAGGTAGACATTCAATGCTAGTCTGCTTTAACCAAAAATGTACGAAGAATTGAAATTTATATCAATTTTGAGATTATAAAAACATTTAAAGTGAGTAATAAGGCTTTTGAAGGAATGGGTGGCTATAAATGGACTTTTCTTGCCAATGAATGCTCTTTTCTTTATGTTTCTCGGGGTAGATATTAAATTATAATATGTTTTAACCAGAAAAGTAAAAAAAATTGAACTTAAAATCAATTTTGAGATTATAAATTTATTTAAAGTGATTAATAAGGCTTTTGAAGCAATGGGCAACAATAAATAGACTTTTCTTGCCAATGAATACTTTTCTCTACATGTTTCTCATGGTAGAAATTCAATTCTAGTCTATTTGAACCAAAAATGTACAAAACATTCAAATTTAAATCAATTTTGAGATTGTAAAACCATTTAAACTGAGCAATAAGGCTCTTGAAGGAATCGGTGACTATAAATCAAATTTTCTTGCCCATGAATACTTTTTTCCTCATGTTTCTGAAGGTGGACATTCAATCCTAGTCTGTTTTAAACAAAAATGTACAAAAAATTCAAATTTAGATAAATTTTGAGATTATAAAACCATTTAAAGTGAGTAATAAGGGTTTTGAAAGAATGGGTGACTATAAATGGTCATTTCTTGCCAATGAATGCATTTTTCTTAACGTTTTTCTATGTAGACATTCAATTATAGTTTGTTTAACAAAAAATATAAAAACAATTAACTTAAAATCAATTACGGCATTACAAAACTATTTAAAGTGGATAATAAGGCTTTTGAGGGAATGAGTGACTATAAATAGACCTTTCTTACCAATAAATGCTTTTTTCTTCATGTTGCTAAAGGTAGACATTCAATTCTAGTCTGTTTTAACCAAAAATGTACAAAAAATTCAAATTTAAATCAATTTTGAGATTATAAAAACATTTAAAGTGAGTAATAAGGCTTCTGAAGGAATGGGTGACTATAAATGGACTTTTCTTGCCAATGAATGCTCTCTTCTTTATGTTTCTTAGGGTAGTTGTTCAATTATAATATGTTTTAACTAGAAAAGGAAAAAAAATTGAACTTAAAATC
>NW_018397986.1:5271-5387 GCF_002168275.2 Theobroma umbraticum | reverse complement strand
GCTTATAAAACTTTTAAAGTGAGTAATAAGGGTTTGGAAGGAATGGGTGACTATAAATCGACTTTTCTTGCCAGTGAATGCTCTTTTCTTTATGTTTCTCAGGGTAGATATTCAAT
>NW_018397986.1:5146-5261 GCF_002168275.2 Theobroma umbraticum | reverse complement strand
TTTAACCAGAAAAGTAAAAAAAATTGAACTTCAAATCAATTTTGAGATTATAAATTTATTTAAAGTGATTAATAAGGCTTTTCAAGCAATAGGTGACAATAAATAGACTTTTCTT
>NW_018397986.1:4873-5136 GCF_002168275.2 Theobroma umbraticum | reverse complement strand
ACTTTTTTCTTCATGTTTCTCATGGTAGACATTGAATTCTAGTCTGTTTTAACCAAAAATGTAGAAAACATTCAAATTTAAATCAATTTTCAAATTATAAAATCATTTCAACTGAGTAATAAGTCTCTTGAAGGAATGAGTGACTATAAATGGACTTTTCTTGGCAATAACTACTATTTTCTTCATGTTTCTAAAGGTAGACATTCAATCCTAGTCCACTTTAACCAGAAATGTACAAAGAATTCAAATTTAAATCAATTTTG
>NW_018397986.1:4434-4634 GCF_002168275.2 Theobroma umbraticum | reverse complement strand
ATTAATAAGGCTTTTGAAGCAATAGGTGACTATAAATAGACTTTTTTTGCCAATGAGTACTTTTTTCTTCATGTTTCTTGTGGAAGACATTCAATTCTAGTCTATTTTAACCAAAAATGTACAAAACATTAAAATTTATATCAATGTTGAGATTATAAAACCATTTAAAGTGAATAATAAGGCTTTTGAAGGAATGGGTG
>NW_018397986.1:3998-4342 GCF_002168275.2 Theobroma umbraticum | reverse complement strand
ATTCAAATTTAAATCAATTTTGAGATTATAAAACCATTTAAAATAAGTAATAAGACTTTAAAGGAATCAGTGACTATAAATGGACTTATCTTGCCAATGAATGCCTTTGTTTTTACGTTTCTTGATTTAGACATTCAACTATAATCTGTTTAACAAAAAATATAAAAAAAATTCAACTTCAAATCAATTACGATATTACAAAACCATTTAATGCGATTAATAAGGCTTTTGAAGGTATGGGTGACTACAAATGGACGTTTCTTACCAATGAATGCTTTTTTCTTCATGTGTTTTAAGGTAGACATTCAATTCTAGTCTGTTTTAACCAAAAATGTACAAAGAAT
>NW_018397986.1:3600-3861 GCF_002168275.2 Theobroma umbraticum | reverse complement strand
AAATCAATTTTGAGATTATAAAACTTTTTAAAGTGATTAATAAGGCTTATGAAGTAATGAGTTACTATAAATAGACTTTTCTTGCCAATGAATACTTTTTTCTTCATGCTTTTGAAGGTAGACATTCAATTTTAGTCTATTTTAATCAAAAAAGTACAAAACATTCAAATTTAAATCAATTTTGGAGATTGTAAAACTATTTAAACTGAGCAATAAGGCTTTTGAAGGAATGGGTGACTATAAATATACTTTTCTTGCCAA
>NW_018397986.1:3441-3576 GCF_002168275.2 Theobroma umbraticum | reverse complement strand
AACCAAAAATGTACAAAGAATTTAAATTTAAATCAATTTTGAGATTATAAAACGATTTAAATTGAGTAATAAGGCTTTGGTGGGAATGGGTGACTATAAATGGACTTTTCTTGTCAATGAATGCCTTTTTCTTTA
>NW_018397986.1:3046-3187 GCF_002168275.2 Theobroma umbraticum | reverse complement strand
ATTTTGAGATTATAAAAATATTTAAAGTGAGTAATAAGGCTTTTGAAGGAATGGCTGACGGTAAATGGACTTTTCTTGCATATGAACGCTCTCTTCTTTATGTTTCTCAGGATAGACATTCAATTATAATATGTTTTAACC
>NW_018397986.1:2899-3013 GCF_002168275.2 Theobroma umbraticum | reverse complement strand
ATACATTTTTCTTCATGTTTCTCATGGTAGGCATTCAATTCCAATCTATTTTTACCAAAAATGTACAAAACAGTCAAATTTAAGTCAATTTTGAGATTACAAAATCATTTAAAC
>NW_018397986.1:2381-2742 GCF_002168275.2 Theobroma umbraticum | reverse complement strand
AAGGCTTTTGAAGGAATGGGTGACTATAAATGGACTTTTTTTGCCAATGAATGTTCTCTTCTTCATGTTTCTCGGCTCAGATGTTCAGTTATATATGTTTTAACCCGAAAAGCAACAAAAATTGAACTTAAAATCAAATTTGAGATTATAAAACTATTTAAAGTGATTAATAAGGCTTTTGAAGCAATGGGTTACTATAAATAGACTTTTCTTGCCAAAGAATGCTTTTGTCTTCATGTTTCTCATGGTAGAAATTCAATTCTAGTCTATTTGGACCAAAAATATACAAAACATTCAAATTTAAATCAATTTTGAGATTGTAAAACTATTTAAACTAAGTAATAAGGCTCTTGAAGGAATG
>NW_018397986.1:1670-2221 GCF_002168275.2 Theobroma umbraticum | reverse complement strand
TAATAAAAACTATAAAAAAAATTTAACTTAAAATCAATTACGGTATTACAAAACTATTTAAAGTGAATAATAAAGCTTTTAAAGGAAAGGCTGAATATAAATGGACTTTTCTTACCAATGAATGCTTTTTTCTTCATTTTGCTTAAGGTAGACATTCAATTCTAGTCTGTTTTAACAAAAAATGTACAAAAAATTCAAATTTAAATCAATTTTGAGATTATAAAAACATTTAAAGTGAGTAATAAGGCTTTTGGAGGAATGGGTGACTATAAATGGACTTTTCTTGCCAATGAATGCTCTCTTCTTTATGTTTTTTAGGGTAGACGTTCAATTATAATATGTTTTAACCAGAAAAGCAAAAAAAAAACTGCACTTAAAATCAATTTTGAGATTATAAAACTATTTAAAGTGATTAATAAGGCTTTTGAAGCAATGGGTGACTATAAAAAGACTTTTCTTGTCAATTAATACTTTTTCCTTCATGTTTCACATGGTAGACAATCAATTCTAGTCTATTTTAATAAAAAATGCACAAAACATTAAAATTTAAA
>NW_018397986.1:1289-1570 GCF_002168275.2 Theobroma umbraticum | reverse complement strand
TTAAATTTGAATTCTTTGTACATTTTTAGTTAAAACAGACTAGGATTGAATGTCCACCATCAGAAACATGAAGAAAAAAGTATTCATGGGCAAGGAAAGTTCATTTATAGTCACCCATTCCTTCAAGAGACTTATTACTCTGTTTAAATAGTTTTACAATCTCAAAATTGATTTAAATTTGAATGTTTTGTACAGTTTTAGTTCAAATAGACTAGAATTGAATTTCAACCATGAGAAACATGAAGAAAAAAGCATTCTTTGACAAGAAAAGTCTATTTATA
>NW_018397986.1:1068-1226 GCF_002168275.2 Theobroma umbraticum | reverse complement strand
ATAGTTTTATAATCTCAAAATTGATTTTAAGTTCAATTGTTTTTGCTTTTCTAGTTAAAACATATTATAATTGAACGTCTGAGCCAGGAAACATGAAGAAGAGAACATTCATTGGCAAGAAAAGCCCATTTATAGTTACCCATTCCTTCAAAAGCCTT
>NW_018397986.1:812-995 GCF_002168275.2 Theobroma umbraticum | reverse complement strand
CGGAATAGGATTGAATGTCTACCTTTAGAAACATGAAGAAAATAGTATTTATTGACGAGAAAAGTCCATTTATAGTCACTTGTTCCTTCAAGAGACTTATTACTCAGTTTAAATGATTTTATAATCTCGAAATTGATTTAAATTTGACTGTTTTGTACATTTTTGGTTAAAATAGACTGGAAT
>NW_018397986.1:498-684 GCF_002168275.2 Theobroma umbraticum | reverse complement strand
TGATTTTAAGTTCAATTTTTTTTGCTTTTCTAGTTAAAACATATTATAATCGAATATCTACCCCGAGAAACATAAAGAAGAGAGCATTCATTGGCAAGAAAAATCCATTTATAGTCACCCATTCTGCAAAAGCCTTGTAACTCACTTTAAATGTTTTTATAATCTCAAAATTGATTTAAATTTGAA
>NW_018397986.1:305-488 GCF_002168275.2 Theobroma umbraticum | reverse complement strand
ATTTTTTATTAAAACAGACTAGAATTGAATTTCTACCTTCAAAATCATGAACAAAAAAGTATTCATTGACAAGAAAAGTCCTTTTATAGTCACGCATTTCTTTAAGAGCCTTATTACTCAGTTTAAATAGTTTTACAATCTCAAAATTGATTTAAATTTGAATGTTTTGTACATTTTTGGTTC
>NW_018397986.1:0-132 GCF_002168275.2 Theobroma umbraticum | reverse complement strand
TAAGTTCAATTTTTTTTGCTTTTCTGGTTAAAACATATTATAATTGAACGTCTAAGCCGAGAAACATGAAGAAGAGAACATTCATTAGCAAGAAAAGCCCATTTATAGTCACCCATTCCTTCAAAAGCCTTA
>NW_018397985.1:30882-31045 GCF_002168275.2 Theobroma umbraticum | reverse complement strand
AATATGGTCTTAAGTTCAATTTTTCTACATTTTTCATTAAAATAGATTACAATTGAATGTGTACCTCATGACACGTAGAGAAAAAAGCATTCATTGGCAAGAAAAGTTAACTTATAGTCGCCCATTCCTTCAAAAGCCTTATTACTCGCCTTAAATGGTTTTA
>NW_018397985.1:30756-30872 GCF_002168275.2 Theobroma umbraticum | reverse complement strand
ATTGATTTTAAGTTGAATTTTTTACATTTTTCATTAAAACGGACCATAATTGAATTGCTGCGTCAAGAAACATGTAGAAAAACCCATTTATTTGGAAGAAAAGTCCATTTATAGTC
>NW_018397985.1:30613-30732 GCF_002168275.2 Theobroma umbraticum | reverse complement strand
ACTCGCTTTAAATGGTTTTATAATCTGATAATTGATTTTAAGTTGAAATTTTTACATTTTTTTTAAAAACAGACTATAATTGAATGCTTGTCTCAGAAAATGTGTAGAAAAACCCATTT
>NW_018397985.1:30184-30312 GCF_002168275.2 Theobroma umbraticum | reverse complement strand
AAACTATAATTGAATGTTTACCGTGAGAAATATGAAGAAAAAAGTATTCATTGAGAAAAGAAGTGCATTTATAGTCTTCCATTCCTTTAAAAGTCTTATTACTCACTTTAAATAGTTTTATTATCTCA
>NW_018397985.1:30074-30174 GCF_002168275.2 Theobroma umbraticum | reverse complement strand
TATGTTCAGTTTTTTTAATATTTTTGGTTAAAACAAACTATAATTGAATGTATGCCTCGAGAAATGTGTAGAAAAAAGCATTCATTAGAAAGAAAAGTCC
>NW_018397985.1:29697-29905 GCF_002168275.2 Theobroma umbraticum | reverse complement strand
TTTATTGGAAAGAAAAGTCCATTTATAATCACCTAGTCCTTTAAAATCCTTATTACTCTCTTTAACAGGTTTTATTTTCTCAAATATGGTCTTAAGTTCAATTTTTCTACATTTGTTATTAAGACAGATTACAATTGATTGTCTACCTCATGACACGTAAAGAAAAAGACATTCATTGGCAAGAAAAGTCCATTTATAGTCACCCATT
>NW_018397985.1:29333-29603 GCF_002168275.2 Theobroma umbraticum | reverse complement strand
ATAATCTCATAATTGATTTTAAGTTGAAGTTTTTACATTTTTCATTAAAATAGAGCATAATTGAATTGCTGCCTCAAGAAACATGTAGAAAAACCCATTTATTTGGAAATAAAGTCTATTTATAGTCTTCCATCCCTTCAAAAACCTTATTACTCGCTTTAAATGGTTTTATAATCTGAGAATTGATTTTAAGTTGAACTTTTTACGTTTTTTTTAAAACAAACTATAATTGAATGCTTGTCTCAGAAAATGTGTAGAAAAACTCATTTA
>NW_018397985.1:28714-28855 GCF_002168275.2 Theobroma umbraticum | reverse complement strand
TAGTTTTATTATCTCAAAATTGATTTTATGTTCAGCTTTTTTAATATTTTAGTTCAAATAGACTATAATTGAATGCATACCTCGAGAAACATGTAGAAAAAAGCATTCATTGGTAAAAAAAGTCCATTTATAGTCTCTCAT
>NW_018397985.1:28155-28311 GCF_002168275.2 Theobroma umbraticum | reverse complement strand
TTATAATCTCATAATTGATTCTAAGTTGAATTTTTTATATTTTTCATTAAAACAAACAATAATTGAATCGCTGCCTCGGGAAACATGTGGAAAAATTCATTTATTTGGAAGAAAAGTCCATTTATAGTCTTTCACTCCTTCAAAAGCCTTATTACT
>NW_018397985.1:28017-28145 GCF_002168275.2 Theobroma umbraticum | reverse complement strand
GGTTTTATAATCTGATAATTAATTTTAAGTTAAATTTTTTGTATTTTTTTTAAAACAGGCTATAATTAATTTCCTACCTCAGGAAACGTGTAAAAAAACCCATTGTTTTGAAGAAAAGTCCATTTATA
>NW_018397985.1:27760-27917 GCF_002168275.2 Theobroma umbraticum | reverse complement strand
ATAATCTCATAATTGATTTTAAGTTGAAGTTTTTACATTTTTCATTAAAACAGAGCATAATTGAATTGTTGTCTCAAGAAACATGTAGAAAAACCCATTTATCTGGAAAAAAAGTCTATTTATAGTCTTCCATCCCTTCAAAAACCTTATTACTTGC
>NW_018397985.1:27648-27750 GCF_002168275.2 Theobroma umbraticum | reverse complement strand
TTTATAATCTGATAATTGATTTTAAGTTGAACTTTTTACGTTTTTTTTAAACAAACTATAATTGAATGCTTGTCTCAGAAAATGTGTAGAAAAACTCATTTA
>NW_018397985.1:27225-27359 GCF_002168275.2 Theobroma umbraticum | reverse complement strand
AAAGTCCATTTATAGTCACCCATTTCTTCAAGAGCCTTATTACCCATTTTAAATGATTTTATTATCTCAAAATTGATTTCATGTTCAAT
Organism: Theobroma umbraticum; assembly: GCF_002168275.2. Classification (NCBI taxonomy): domain Eukaryota; kingdom Viridiplantae; phylum Streptophyta; class Magnoliopsida; order Malvales; family Malvaceae; genus Theobroma; species Theobroma umbraticum. The sequence continues at coordinate 27,270 of NW_018397985.1, read as the reverse complement.
TTTTTTTACATTTGTAGTTAAGAAAAACTATAATTGAATGTTTAC
>NW_018397985.1:26995-27156 GCF_002168275.2 Theobroma umbraticum | reverse complement strand
TAAATAGTTTTATTATCTCAAAATTGATTTTATGTTCAGTTTTTTTAATATTTTAGTTAAAATAGACTATAATTGAATGCATGCCTCGAGAAACATGTAGAAAAAAACATTCATTGGTAAAAAAAGTCCATTTATAGTCTCTCATTCTTTCAAAAGCCTTA
>NW_018397985.1:26595-26715 GCF_002168275.2 Theobroma umbraticum | reverse complement strand
AGATTACCATTGAACGTCTACCTCATGATACGTAGGGAAAAAGGCATTCATTGGTAAGAAAATTCTATTTATAGTCACCCATTCCTTTAAAAGCCTTATTACTCTCCTTAAATGGTTTTA
>NW_018397985.1:26332-26479 GCF_002168275.2 Theobroma umbraticum | reverse complement strand
TAAATGGTTTTATAATCTGATAATTAATTTTAAGTTAAATTTTTTGTATTTTTTGTTAAAACAGGCTATAATTAATTTCCTACCCCAGGAAACGTGTAGAAAAACCCATTGTTTTGAAGAAAAGTCCATTTATAGTCTTCCATTCTT
>NW_018397985.1:26130-26322 GCF_002168275.2 Theobroma umbraticum | reverse complement strand
TATTACTCGCTTTAAATGGTTTCATAATCTTATAATTGATTTTAAGTTACATTTTTTTCATATTTCATTAAAACATACTATAATTGAATGTCTACCTCAGGAAATGCGTAAAAAACTCATTTATTTGAAATAAAAGTCCATTTATAGTTTTTCATTCCTTCAAAAGTCTTATTACTCGCTTTAAATGGTTTT
>NW_018397985.1:25993-26120 GCF_002168275.2 Theobroma umbraticum | reverse complement strand
AATTGATTTTAAGTTGACTTTTTTACATTTTTTATTAAAGCAAACTATAATTGAATGCCTACCTCGAAAAACTTGTAAAAAAACTTAGTTATTTGAAAGAAAAGTCTATTTATAGTCTCTCATTCCT
>NW_018397985.1:25676-25893 GCF_002168275.2 Theobroma umbraticum | reverse complement strand
AAATTCAACTTGGAATCAATTATGAGATTATAAAATCATTTAAAGTGAGTAATAAGTTTTGAAGAAATGAGAGACTATAAATAGACTTTTCTTCCAAATAACTGAGTTTTTTTGCACGTTTTTCGAGACAAGCATTCAATTACAATTTGTTTGAACAAAAAATATAAAAATTTTAACTTAAAATTAATTATGAGATTATAAAACCATTTAAAGCGAG
>NW_018397985.1:25255-25366 GCF_002168275.2 Theobroma umbraticum | reverse complement strand
TAAATAGATTTTTTTTATCAAATAAATGTGTTTTTCTACACGTTTCTTCAGGTCAATATTCAATTATAGTCTGTTTTAATGAAAAATATAAAAAATTTAACTTGAAATCAA
>NW_018397985.1:24855-25116 GCF_002168275.2 Theobroma umbraticum | reverse complement strand
ATAAATAGACTTTTCTTTCAAATAACTAAGTTTTTTTACATGTTTTTCGAGGTAAGCATTCAATTATAGTTTGCTTTAATAAAAAATATAAAAAAGTCAACCTAAAATCAATTATAAGTTTATAAAACCATTTAAAACGAGTAATAAGACTTTTGAAGGAATGAAAAACTATAAATGGACTTTTCTTTAAAATAAATGAGTTTTTTACGAGTTTCCTGAGGTAGGCATTCAATTATAGTATGTTTTAATGAAATATGAAAA
>NW_018397985.1:24759-24845 GCF_002168275.2 Theobroma umbraticum | reverse complement strand
TAAAATCAATTATGAGATTATGAAACCATTTAAAGCGAGTAATAAAGCTTTTGAAAGAATAGAAGACTATAAATGGACTTTTCTTC
>NW_018397985.1:24560-24749 GCF_002168275.2 Theobroma umbraticum | reverse complement strand
GTTTTTTTACACGTTTCCTGAGGTAAGAAATTAATTATAGCCTGTTTTAAGAAAAAATACAAAAACTTTAACTTAAAATTAATTATTAGATTATAAACCATTTAAAGCAAGTAATAAGGCTTTTGAAGGAGTGAAAGACTATAAATAGACTTTTCTTGCCAATGAATGCCTTTTTCCCTACGTATCATG
>NW_018397985.1:24457-24550 GCF_002168275.2 Theobroma umbraticum | reverse complement strand
TCAATGGTAATCTGTTTTATACAAAAATATAAAAAAATGAAACTTAAAACCATATTTCAGATTATAAAACCTTTTAAAGAGAGTAATAAGGCT
>NW_018397985.1:24290-24442 GCF_002168275.2 Theobroma umbraticum | reverse complement strand
GGCTATAAATAAACTTTTCTTGCTAATGAATGCCTTTTTCCCTATGTGTCACGAGGTAGACATTCAATTGTAACCTGTTTTAACCAAAAAAGTAAAAAAAAATGCACTTAAAATCAAATTTGAGATTATAAAACCCTTTAAAGTGAGTAATA
>NW_018397985.1:24137-24280 GCF_002168275.2 Theobroma umbraticum | reverse complement strand
AAGAATGAGAGACTATAAATGGACTTTTTTACCAATGAATGCTTTTTTCTACATGTTTCTCGAGGCATGCATTCAATTATAGTCTATTTAACTAAAATATTAAAAAAGCTGAACATAAAATCAATTTTGAGATAATAAAACTA
>NW_018397985.1:23575-23716 GCF_002168275.2 Theobroma umbraticum | reverse complement strand
ACGCTTTTCAAGGAATAAGAGACCATAAATGGATTTTTCTTTCTAATGAATGTCCTTCTTTTCACGTTTCTAGATGTAGACATTCAATTATAATATGTTTTAGTCAAAAAGGTTAAAAAAAATAAACTTAAAATCAATTTT
>NW_018397985.1:23458-23565 GCF_002168275.2 Theobroma umbraticum | reverse complement strand
AAATAGACTTTTCTGTCAAATGAATTAATTTTTCTTCACATTTCCCGAGGTAGACATTCAATTATAGTATCTTTTAATAAAAAAATAAAATAATTCAACTTAAAATC
>NW_018397985.1:23273-23440 GCF_002168275.2 Theobroma umbraticum | reverse complement strand
CTATTTAAAGTGAGTAATAAGGTTTTTGAAGGAATGAGAGACTATAAATGGACTCTTCTTCTAAATAAATGGGTTTTTCTACATGTTTCTCGAGTAAGCATTTAATTATAGAATGTTTTAACAAAAAATGTAAAAAATTTAACTTAAAATTAATTATGAGATTATAA
>NW_018397985.1:22604-22762 GCF_002168275.2 Theobroma umbraticum | reverse complement strand
AGGCTTGTTTTTTCACGTTTCATAAGGTAGACATTCAATTATGATCTGTTTTAACCAAAAATGTAAACAATTCAACTTAAAATCAATTATAAGGTTATAAAACCATTTAAATCAAGTAGTAAGGCTTTTGAAGGAATAGGAGACTATAAATAAAGTTT
>NW_018397985.1:22463-22594 GCF_002168275.2 Theobroma umbraticum | reverse complement strand
AAATGGGTTTTTCACATGTTTCTCAAGGCAAGCATTCAATTACAGTCTATTTTAACAAAAAATCTAAAAAAGTCAAATTAAAATTAATTATGAGATTATAAAACCATTTAAATCGAGTAATAAGGCTTTTG
>NW_018397985.1:22003-22121 GCF_002168275.2 Theobroma umbraticum | reverse complement strand
GGAATAGGTGATTATAAATCGATTTATCTTGCCAATAAATATCTTTTTCTTCACATTTCTCAATGTACACATTCAATTATAATCTATTTTAACCAATAATATAAAAAAATTAAGCCTA
>NW_018397985.1:21304-21476 GCF_002168275.2 Theobroma umbraticum | reverse complement strand
TAAAACCATTTAAAGTGAGTAATAAGGCTTTTGAAGGAATGAGAGACTATAGATAGACTTTTCTTCCAAATAAATGGGTTTTTCCACATGTTTCTCGAGGTAAGCATTCAATTATAGTCTATTTTAGGAAAAAATCTAAAAAAGTCAACTTAAAATCAATTATGAGATTATA
>NW_018397985.1:21164-21294 GCF_002168275.2 Theobroma umbraticum | reverse complement strand
AAGCGAGTAATAAGGCTTTTGAAGGAATAGGTGGCTATAATGGACTTTTCTTATCAATGAATGTCTTTTTCCCTATGTGTCATGAGGTAGACATTCAATTGTAACCTGTTTTAACAAAAAATGTAAAAAA
>NW_018397985.1:20977-21064 GCF_002168275.2 Theobroma umbraticum | reverse complement strand
TCTACCTTGAGAAACATGAAGAGAAAAGCATTCATTTACAAGAAAAGTCCATTTGTAATCTCCCATTCCTTCAAAAGCCTTCTTACT
>NW_018397985.1:20756-20967 GCF_002168275.2 Theobroma umbraticum | reverse complement strand
GGTTTTATAATCTCAAAATTAATTTTATGTTTATTTTTTTTAACATTTTTGGTTAAAACATACTCTAATTGAATCTTTACTTCGAGAAACATGAAGAAAAAACCATTCATTGGCAAGAAAAGTCCAATCATAGCCTCCTATTTCTTCAAAAGCCTTATTACTTGCTTTAAATGGCTTTATGATCTTATAATTAATTTTAGGTTTAATTTTT
>NW_018397985.1:20461-20746 GCF_002168275.2 Theobroma umbraticum | reverse complement strand
GGTTAAAACAGATTATAATTGAATGTATACCTCGAGAAACGTGAAAAAAAGATATTTATTGGCAAGATAAGTCGATTTATAGTCACCCGTTCTTTCAAAAATCTTATTATTCACTTTAAATGGTTTTATAATCTCAAATTTAATTTTAAGTTTAATTTTTTTACATTTTTTGTTAAAACAGATGACAATTGAATGTCTACCTCATGACATGTAGAGAAAGAGGCATTCATTGTCAAGAAAAGTCCATTTATAGCCACCCATTCTTTCAAAAGCCTTATTACTCGA
>NW_018397985.1:20137-20451 GCF_002168275.2 Theobroma umbraticum | reverse complement strand
TTTATAATCTAATAATTGATTTTTAGCTGATTTTTTTAGCTTTTTTATTAAAAAAACTGTAATTGAATACCTACCTCGAGAGACAGTTGAAAAAATCCATTTATTTGGAAGAAAAGTCTATTTGTAGTCCCCTATTCCTTCAAAAGCCTTAATACTCGCTTTAATTGGTTTTAAAATATCGTAATTGATTTTAAGTTGAATTTTTTACATTTTTGATTGAAACAGATCATAATTGAATGTCTACCTTGTGAAACGTGAAAAAACAAGCATTCATTGACAAGAAAAGTCCATTTATAGCCACCCATTCCTTCAAA
>NW_018397985.1:19948-20123 GCF_002168275.2 Theobroma umbraticum | reverse complement strand
TTTTAAATGGTTTTATTATCTCAAATTTGATTTTATGTTCAATTATTGTTACATTTTTTGTTAAAATAGATTACAATTAAATGTCTACCTCGTGACACGTATAGAAAAAGGCTTTCATTGACAAGAAAAGTCCATTTATAGCCACCCATTACTTCGAAAGCCTTATTACTCGCTT
>NW_018397985.1:19399-19716 GCF_002168275.2 Theobroma umbraticum | reverse complement strand
TTCAAAAGCCTTATTACTCGCTTTAAATGGTTTTATAATCTCATAATTGATTCTGAATTGAATTTTTTATATTTTTTGTTAAAACATTCTATAATTAAATGCTTATCTCGAGAAACGTGTAAAAAAACTCATTTAATTGAAACAAAAGTCCATTTATAGTCTCCCATTCCTTCAAAAGTTTTATTGCTCGCTTTAAATAGTTTTATTTTCTCATAATTGATTTTAAGTTGAATTGTTTTACATTTTTAGTTAAAAGATACTATAATTGATTGTCTATCTCAAGAAACATGAAGAAAAATGAATTCATTTGAAAGAAA
>NW_018397985.1:19013-19389 GCF_002168275.2 Theobroma umbraticum | reverse complement strand
TAATCACTCATTCCTTCAAAAGCTTTATTTCTCACTTTAAATGATTTTATAGTCTCAAAACTGATTTTAAGTTCATTTTGTTTAACTTTTTCGACTAAAACAGATTGCAATTGAATGTCTACATCTAGAAACGTGAGGAAAAAGGCATTCATTAGAAAGAAAAATCCATTTATGATCTCTTATTCCTTGAAAAGTGTTATTGCTCACTTTAAATAGTTTTATTGTCTTGAAATTGATTTTATGTTCAATTTTGTTTTACTTTTTTGGTTAAGACAAACTATAATCGAATGTTTACCTCGAGAAACATGAAGAGAAAAGCTTTCATTTACAAGAAAAGTCCATTTGTAGTCTCTCATTCATTCAAAAGCCTTATTAC
>NW_018397985.1:18911-19003 GCF_002168275.2 Theobroma umbraticum | reverse complement strand
TAGTTTTATAATCTTAAATTTGATTTTATGTTTAGTTTTTTTAATATTTTTGGTTAAAACAGACTATAATTGAATGTCTACCTCGAGAAACG
>NW_018397985.1:18711-18811 GCF_002168275.2 Theobroma umbraticum | reverse complement strand
ATAACGCTTTTCAAGGAATAGGAAACCATAAATGAATTTTTCTTTCTAATGAATGCCTTTTTCTTTACGTTTTCAGATGTAGACATTCAATTATAATCTG
>NW_018397985.1:18351-18701 GCF_002168275.2 Theobroma umbraticum | reverse complement strand
AAAAGTTAAAAAAATGAACTTAAAATCAATTTTGATATTATAAAACCATTTAAAGTGAGCAATAAAGCTTTTGAAGGAATGGTGATTATAAATAGACTTTTCTTTCAAATGAATTCATTTTTCTTCACATTTCCCGAGGTAGACATTCAATTATAGTCTGTTTTAACCAAAAATATTAAAAAAATAATTTAAAATGAGTAATAAGGCTTTTGAAGGAATGGGAGACTAGAAATGGACTTTTCTTATAAATGAATGCTTTTCTCTTCATGTTTCTCGAGGTAGACATTCAATTAGAGTTTGTCTTAACCAAAAATGTAAAACAAAATTGAACATAAAATCAATTTTGAGAT
>NW_018397985.1:17660-18062 GCF_002168275.2 Theobroma umbraticum | reverse complement strand
TTCTTCATGTTTCTTAAGGTAGTCAATCAATTATAGTCTCTTTTAATAAAAAAAATAAAATAATTTAACTTAAAATCAATTATAAGAATATAAAACTATTTAAAGTGAGTAATAAGGTTTTTGAAGGACTGAGAGACTATAAATGGACTTTTCTTCTAAATAAATGGGTTTTTTTGCATGTTTCTCGAGGTAAGCATTTAATTATAAAATGTTTTAAAAAAAAATGTAAAAAATTTAACTTAAAATCAATTATGAGATTATAAAAGCTTTTAAAGCGTGTAATAAGGCTTTTCTTGTCAATGAATGCCTTTTTCTCTATGTCACGAGGTAGACAGTCAATTGTAAATTATAAATGAGTTTTTCCACATGTTTCCCAAGGCAGGCATTCAATTACATTCTATT
>NW_018397985.1:17399-17560 GCF_002168275.2 Theobroma umbraticum | reverse complement strand
ACTTTTCTTGCCAATGAATGCTTTTTTCTTCATATTTCTCGCAACAAACATTCAATTGTAGTCTATTAACCAAATATGTTAAAAAATAGAACATAAAATCAATTTTGAGATAATAAAATTATTTAGAGTGAGTAATAAGGCTTTTGAAGGAATGCGAGACT
>NW_018397985.1:17276-17389 GCF_002168275.2 Theobroma umbraticum | reverse complement strand
TTTTCTTGTCAATAAATGCTTTTTTTTTCACATTTCTCGAGGTATACATTCAATTATAATTTGTCTTAACTAAAAATATAAAACAAAATTGAACATAAAATCAATTTTGAGGT
>NW_018397985.1:17133-17259 GCF_002168275.2 Theobroma umbraticum | reverse complement strand
TGAGCAATAACGCTTTTCAAGGAATAGGAAACCATAAATGAATTTTTCTTTCTACTGAATGCCTTTTTCTTCACGTTTTCAGATGTAGACATTCAATTATAATCTGTTTTAGTCAAAAAAGTTAAA
>NW_018397985.1:17010-17120 GCF_002168275.2 Theobroma umbraticum | reverse complement strand
AATCAATTTTTATATTATAAAACCATTTAAAGTGAGCAATAAAGCTTTTGAAGGAATTGGTGATTATAAATAGACTTTTCTGTCAAATGAATTCATTTTTCTTCATGTTT
>NW_018397985.1:16904-17000 GCF_002168275.2 Theobroma umbraticum | reverse complement strand
TCAATCAATTATAGTCTCTTTTAATAAAAAAATAAAATAATTCAACGTAAAAACAATTATAAGAATATAAAACTATTTAAAGTGAGTAATAAGGTT
>NW_018397985.1:16750-16894 GCF_002168275.2 Theobroma umbraticum | reverse complement strand
TGAGAGACTATAAATAGACTTTTCTTCTAAATAAATGGGTTTTTTTACATGTTTCTCGAGGTAAGCATTTAATTATAGAATGTTTTAACAAAAAATGCAAAAAATTTAACTTAAAATCAATTATGAGATTATAAAACTATTTAA
>NW_018397985.1:16612-16731 GCF_002168275.2 Theobroma umbraticum | reverse complement strand
GAAGGAATGAGTGACTATAAATGGACTTTTCTTCCAAATAAATGAGTTTTTCCATATGTTTCCCAAGACAGGCATTCAATTACATTCTATTTTAATAAAAAATCTAAAAAAGTCAACTT
>NW_018397985.1:16423-16602 GCF_002168275.2 Theobroma umbraticum | reverse complement strand
ATGAGATTATAAAACCATTTAAAGCGAGTAATAAGGTTTTCGACGGAATAGGTGACTATAAATGGACTTTTCTTGTCAATAAAAGCCTTTTTCTATATGTGTCACGAGGTAGACATTCAATTGTAATATATTTTAATCAAATATGTAACAATAATTGAACATAAAATCAAATTTGAGAT
>NW_018397985.1:16299-16413 GCF_002168275.2 Theobroma umbraticum | reverse complement strand
TTTAAAATGGGTAATAAGGCTTTTGAAGGAATTGGTGACTATATATGGACTTTTCTTGCTAATGAAGGCTTGTTTTTTCACGTTTCATAAGGTAGACATTCAATTATGATCTGT
>NW_018397985.1:14819-16199 GCF_002168275.2 Theobroma umbraticum | reverse complement strand
AAAAGGCATTCATTGACAAGAAAAGTCCATTTATAGCCACCCATTCGTTCAAAAACTTTATTTCTTTATGTAAATGGTTTTATAATCTCATAATTGATTTTAAGTTGACTTTTTTAGATTTTTTATTAAAACAAATTGTAATTGAATACCTGCCTCGAGAAACGTGTGAAAAAATCCATTTATTTAGAAGAAAAGTTTATTTGTAGTCTCCTATTCGTTCAAAAGCCTTATTACTTGCTTTAATGGTTTTAAAACAGATAATTGATTTTAAGTTGAATTGTTTACATTTTTTATTAAAACAGATCATAATTGAATGTCTACCTTGTGAAACATGAAAAAACAAGCATTCATTGGCAAGAAAAGTTCATTTATAATCACTCATTCCTTCAAAAGCCTTATTACCCATTTTAAATGGTTTTATTTTTTCAAATTTGATTTTATGTTCAATTATTGTTACATTTTTTGTTAAAACAGATTACAGTTGAATGTCTACCTCATGACACGTATAGAAAAAGGCTTTCTTTGACAAGAGAAGTCCATTTATAGCCACCCATTCATTCGAAGCCTTATTACTCGCTTTAAATGGTTTTATAATCTCATAATTAATTTTAAGTTGACTTTTTTAGATTTTTTATTAAAATAGACTGTAATTGAATGCCTGCCTTGGGAAACATGTGAAAAAATTCATTTATTTGGAAGAAAAGTCCATTTATAGTCACCCATTCCTTCAAAAGCCTTATTACTCGCTTTAAATGGTTTTATAATCTCATAATTGATTTTAAATTGAATTTTTTATATTTTTTGTTAAAACATTCTATAATTAAATGCTTACCTCGAGAAACGTATAGAAAAATTCATTTATTTGAAAGCAAAGTCCATTTATAGTCTCTCATTCCTTCAAAAGCCTTATTACTCGCTTTAAATAGTTTTATATTCTCATAATTGATTTTAAGTTGAATTGTTTTACATTTTTAGTTAAAAGAGACTATAATTGATTGTCTACCTCAAGAAACGTGAAGAAAAATAAATTCATTTAAAAGAAAAGTCTATTTATAATCACCCATTCTTTCAAAAGTTTTATTTCTCACTTTAAATGGTTTTATAATCTCAAAATTAATTTTAAGTTCATTTTGTTTAACTTTTTTGACTAAAACAAAATGTAATTGAATGTCTACATCTAGAAACATGAAGAAAAAGACATTCATTAGAAAGAAAAATCCATTTATGGTCTCTTATTCCTTGAAAAGCGTTATTGCTCACTTTAAATAGTTTTATTATCTTAAAATTGATTTTATGTTCAATTTTGTTTTACATTTTTGGTTAAGGCAAACTATAATTGAATGTCTACCTTGAGAAACATGAAGAGAAAAGCATTCATTT
>NW_018397985.1:14395-14508 GCF_002168275.2 Theobroma umbraticum | reverse complement strand
AAGCTTTATTGCTCACTTTAAATAGTTTTATAATCTCAAAATTGATTTTAAGTTCATTTTTTTAACTGTTTTGACTAAAACAGATTATAATTGAATGTCTACATCTAGAAACG
>NW_018397985.1:14301-14385 GCF_002168275.2 Theobroma umbraticum | reverse complement strand
GGCATTCATTATAAAGAAAAATTTATTTATAGTCTCTTATTCATTGAAAAGAGTTATTGCTAACTTTAAATAGTTTTATTACCT
>NW_018397985.1:14178-14291 GCF_002168275.2 Theobroma umbraticum | reverse complement strand
TTTATGTTCAATTCTGTTTTATATTTTTAGTTAAGACAAACTATAATTGAATGTCTATTTAAGAAATGTGAAGGAAAAAGCATTCATTGACAACAAATGTCCATTTATAGTCT
>NW_018397985.1:13977-14127 GCF_002168275.2 Theobroma umbraticum | reverse complement strand
TATTATCTCAAAATTGATTTTATGTTCAGTTTTTTTAATATTTTTGATTAAAACGGACTATAATTGAATGAATACCTTGAGAAACATGAAGAAAAGAAAGCATTCATTAGTAAGAAAAGTCCATTTATAGTCTCCCATTCCTTCAAAAGC
>NW_018397985.1:13636-13756 GCF_002168275.2 Theobroma umbraticum | reverse complement strand
TTTGGTTAAAATAGATTACAATTGAATGTCTACCTCGTGACACGTAGGAAAAAAGGTATTCATTGGTAAGAAAAGTCTATTTATAGCCACCCATTCTTTCAAAAGCCTTATTACTCGCTT
>NW_018397985.1:13276-13496 GCF_002168275.2 Theobroma umbraticum | reverse complement strand
ACTCGCTTTAAAGGGTTTTATCATCTCATAATTGATTTTAAGTTGAATTTTTTATATTTTTTTATTAAAAAAGACTATAATTGAATGCCTACCTTGGAAACGTGTAAAAAACCCATTTATTTGAGAAAAAAATCTATTTATAGTCTCCCATTCCTTCAAAAGCTTTGTTACTCGCTTTAAATGGTTTCGTAATCTCATAATTGATTTTAAGTTGAATTTT
>NW_018397985.1:13129-13266 GCF_002168275.2 Theobroma umbraticum | reverse complement strand
TGTTAAAACATGCTATAATTGAATGCTTGCCTTAGGAAACGTGTAGAAAAACTTAGTTATTTGAAAGAAAACTCTATTTATAGTCTCCCATTACTTCAAAAGCCTTATTCTTTGCTTTAAATGGTTTTATAATCTCA
>NW_018397985.1:12975-13119 GCF_002168275.2 Theobroma umbraticum | reverse complement strand
TAAGTGAAATTTTTTTATATTTTTTGTTAAAACAGATAATAATTGAATGTCTACATTATGAAAGCTGAAAAAACAAGCATTCAATAGGAAGAAAAGTTCATTTATAGTCTCACATTCCTTCAAAAGTCTTATTACTCACTTTAA
>NW_018397985.1:12664-12965 GCF_002168275.2 Theobroma umbraticum | reverse complement strand
TATCTCAAAATTGATTTTATGTTCAGTTTTTTTAATATCTTTAGTTAAATTAGACTACGATTGAATGTTTGTCTCAAGAAACATGAAGAAAAATATATTCTTTGGTAAGAAAAGTCCATTTATTGTCTCCCATTCGTCCAAAAGCCTTATTTCTCACTTTAAATGGCTTTATAATCTCATAATTAATTTTAAGTTCAATTTTTTTACATTATTGGTTAAAATAGATTATAATTGAATGTCGACCTTAAGAAACGTGAGGAAAAACATATTTACTGACAAGAAAAGTCTATTTATAATCACT
>NW_018397985.1:12370-12564 GCF_002168275.2 Theobroma umbraticum | reverse complement strand
AAATAGTTTTATTATCTCAAAATTGATTTTATGTTCAATTTTTTTAATATTTTTGATTAAAACAGACTATAATTGAATGACTACCTTGAGAAACATGAAGAAAAAAAAACATTCATTAGTAAGAAAAGTCCATTTATAGTCTCTTATTCCTTCAAAAGTCTTATTACACTTTTTAAATGGCTTTATAATCTCAT
>NW_018397985.1:12268-12360 GCF_002168275.2 Theobroma umbraticum | reverse complement strand
AGATTTAATTTTTTTACATTATTAGTTAAACAGATTATAATTGAATGTCTATTTTGGGAAACATGAAGAAAAAGACATTTATTGGCAAGAAA
>NW_018397985.1:9170-12258 GCF_002168275.2 Theobroma umbraticum | reverse complement strand
TAGTCACTTATTCCTTCAAAAGCTTTATTACTCACTTTAATTAGTTTTATAATCTCAATTTTGATTTTATGTTATTTTTTTTTACATTTTTGGTTAAAATAGATTATAATTGAATGTCTACCTCATGACACGTAGGGAAAAAGGCATTCACTGGTAAGAAAAGTCTACTTATAGCTGCCCATTCCTTCAGAAGCCTTATTACTCGCTTTAAATGGTTTTATAATCTCATAATTGATTTTAAGTTGACTTTTTTTCATTTTTTGTTAAAACAGTGTGTAATTGAATGCTTGCCTTGGGAAATGTGTGAAAAAACTAATTTATTTAGAAGAAAAGTCTATTTATAGTCTCCCATTCCTTCAAAAGCCTTATTACTTGCTTTAAAGGGTTTTATCATTTCATAATTGATTTTAAGTTGAATTTTTTACATTTTTTTGTTAAAAAAGACTATAATTGAATGCCTATCTTAGAAACGTGTAAAAAACCCATTTATTTGAGAAAAAAATTCATTTATAGTCTCCCATTCTTTCAAAAGTCTTATTACTCACTTTAAATGGTTTCATAATCTCATAATTGATTTTAAGTTAAATTTTTTATATTTTCTATTAAAACATTCTATAATTGAATGCTTGCTTTAGGAAACGTGTAGAAAAACTCAATTATATGAAAGAAAACTCTATTTATAGTCTCCCATTACTTCAAAAGACTTATTCCTCACTTTAAATAGTTTTATAATCTCATAATTCATTTTAAGTTGAATTTTTTTATATTTTTCATTAAAACAGACAATAATTGAATGTCCACCTTATGAAACGTGAAAAAACAAGCATTCCATAGCAATAAAAGTCCATTTCTAGTCACCTATTCCTTCAAAAGCCTTATTACCCATTTAAAATGGTTTTATTATCTCAAAATTGATTTTATGTGCAATTATTTTTATATTTTTAGTTAAGACAAACTATAATTGAATGTCTACTTTGAGAAACATGAATAAAAAAGTATTCATTGACAAAAAAAGTCCATTTATAGTCTCACATTCCTTCAAAAGCCTTATTACTCACTTTAAATAGTTTTATTATCTCAAAATTGATTTTATGTTCAGTTTTTTTAACATTTTTGGTTAAATTAGACTACAATTAAATGTTTGTCTCGAGAAACATGAAGAAAAATGTATTCTTTGGCAAGAAAAGTCTATTTATTGTCTCTCATTCCTTCAAAAACCTTATTTCTCACTTTAAATGGCTTTATAATCTCATAATTGATTTTAAGTTCAATTTTTTTACATTATTGGTTAAAACAGATTATAATTGAATGTCGACCTTGAGAAACATGAGGAAAAATGCATTTACTGACAAGAAAAGTCCATTTATAATTACTTATTCCTTCAAAAGCGTTATTGCTCACTCTAAATTGTTTTATAATCTCAAAATTGATTTTAAGTTTAATTTTTTTAATCTTTTAACTAAAACAAATTATAATTGAATGTCTACATCTAGAAACATGAAAACAAGGCATTCATTAGAAAAAAGAAATCTATTTATAGTCTCCTATTCCTTGAAAAGCATTATTACTCACTTTAAATGGTTTTATTATCTCAAAATTGATTTTATGTTCAATTTTGTTTTATATTTTTAGTTAAGAAAAACTATAATTGAATGTCTACCTTAAGAAATATGAAGAAAAAAGCATTCATTGACAACAAATGTCCATTTATAGTCTCCTATACCTTCAAAAGTCTTATTACTGAGTGTAAATAGTTTTATCATCTCAAAATTCGTTTTATGTTCAGTTTTTTTAATATTTTTTGTTAAAACAGACTATATTTGAGTGTTTGCCTCAAGAAACATAAAGAAAAAAAGGCATTCATTGGTAAGAAAAGTCCATTTATAGTCTCCCATTCTTTCAAAAGCCTTATTACTCGCTTTAAATGGCCTTATAATGTCATAATTGATTTTAGGTTTAATTTTTTTACATTATTGGTTAAAACAGATTATAATTGAATGTCTACCTAGAGAAATGTGAAGAAAAAGACATTTAATGATAAGAAAAGTCCACTTATAGTCACTTATTCCTTTAAAAGCCTTTTACTCACTTTAAATGGTTTTATAATCTCAATTTTGATTTCAAGATCATTTTTTTTACAATTTTGGTTAAAACAGGTTACAATTGAATGTCTACCTCATGACACGTAGGGGAAAAGGCATTCATTGGTAAAAAAAGTTTATTTATAGCCACCCATTCTTTCAAAAGCCTTATTACTCGCTTTAAATAGTTTTATAATCTCATAATTGATTTTAAGTTGGCTTTTTTATATTTTTTATTAAAACAAACTGTAATTGAAAACCTGCCTTAAGAAACGTGTAGAAAAACTCATTTATTTGGAAGAAAAGTTCATTTATAGTCTCCCATTCTTTCAAAAGTCTTATTACTCGTTTTACAGGGTTTTGTAATCTCATAATTGATTTTAAGTTGAATTTTTTACATTTTTGTTAAAAAAGACTAATTTAATGTCTACCTCTAGAAATGTGTAAACAACCCATTTATTTAAAAGAAAAGTCCATTTATAGTCATCTATTCCTTTAAAAGCTTTATTACCCATTTTAAATAGGTTTATTATCTCAAAATTAAATTTATGTTCAATTATTTTTACATTTTTGACTAAGACAAACTATAATTGAATGTTTACCTTGGGAAACGTGAAAAAAAGCATTCATTGACAAGCAAAGCTCATTTATAGTCTCGCATTCCTTCAAAACCCTTATAACTCACTTTAAATAGTTTTATTCTCTCAAAATTGATTTTATGTTCTGTTTTTTCATCATATTTGGTTAAAACAAACTACAATTAAATGTCTGTCTCGAGAAATATGAAGAAAAAAACATTCATTGGCAAGAAAAGCCCGTTTAAATGGCTTTATAATCTTATACTTGATTTTAGGTTCAATTTTTTAACATTATTGGTTAAAACAGATTATAATTGAATGTCTACCTTGAGAAACGTGAGGAAAAAGATATTTATCGAGAAGAAAAGTCTATTCATAGTCACTTATTCCTTCAAAAGCCTTATTGCTCACTTTAAATGGTTTTATAAT
>NW_018397985.1:8970-9070 GCF_002168275.2 Theobroma umbraticum | reverse complement strand
AAAACCATTTAAAGTGAGCAATAAGACTTTTGAAGGAATAAGTGACTATAAATATACTTTTCTTGTCAATAAATGCCTTTTTCTTCACGTTTCTTGAGTT
>NW_018397985.1:8884-8960 GCF_002168275.2 Theobroma umbraticum | reverse complement strand
TTATAATCTGTTTTAACCAATAATGTAAGAAAATTTAACTTAAAATTAATTATAAGATTATAAAGCCATTTAAAGC
>NW_018397985.1:8754-8874 GCF_002168275.2 Theobroma umbraticum | reverse complement strand
GCTTTTGAAGGAAAGAGAGACTATAAATGGACTTTTCTTGCCAATGAATGGTTTTTTCTTCATGTTTATCGAAGTAGATATTTAATTATAGTCTATTTTAACCAAAACTGCTAACAATAA
>NW_018397985.1:8631-8744 GCF_002168275.2 Theobroma umbraticum | reverse complement strand
AATCAATTTTGACATAATAAAATCATTTAAAATGGGTAATAAGGCTTTTGAAGGAATGAGTGACGATAAATGGACTTTTCTCATCAATAAATGCTTTTTTCTTCACGTTTCTT
>NW_018397985.1:8084-8244 GCF_002168275.2 Theobroma umbraticum | reverse complement strand
AGACTATAAATAGACTTTTCTTGCCAATGAATGCTCTTTTTTCTTCATGTTTCTTGAGGAAAACATTCAATTATAGCCTATTTTAACTAAAAATGTTAAAAAAACTGAACATAAAATTAATTTTGAAATAATAAAACTATTTCAAGTGAGTAATAATGCT
>NW_018397985.1:7912-8028 GCF_002168275.2 Theobroma umbraticum | reverse complement strand
TTCTTCACGTTTCTCAAGGTAGACATTCAATTATAGTTTGTCTTAACCAAAAATGTAAAAACAATTAAACATAAAATCAATTTTGAGATAATAAAAGCATTTAAAGTGAGCAATAA
>NW_018397985.1:7704-7812 GCF_002168275.2 Theobroma umbraticum | reverse complement strand
GTAGAAAAACTCAGTTATTTGAAAGAAAACTCTATTTATAGTCTCTCATTACTTCAGAAGCCTTATTCTTTGCTTTAAATGGTTTTATAATCTCATAATTGATTTTAA
>NW_018397985.1:7524-7694 GCF_002168275.2 Theobroma umbraticum | reverse complement strand
TTTATATTTTTTGTTAAAACAGATAATAATTGAATGTCTACCTTGTGAAAGCTGAAAAAACAAGCATTCAATAGGAAGAAAAGTCCATTTATAGTCAGCCAATCCTTCAAAAGCCTTATTACCTATTTAAAATGGTTTTATTATCTCAAAATTGATTTTATGTTCAATTA
>NW_018397985.1:7385-7514 GCF_002168275.2 Theobroma umbraticum | reverse complement strand
TTTAGTTAAGACAAACTATAATTGAATGTCTACCTTGAAAAACATGAATAAAAAAGCATTCATTGACAAGAAAAGTCTATTTATATTCTCACATTCCTTCAAAAGTCTTATTACTCACTTTAAATGGTT
>NW_018397985.1:7092-7375 GCF_002168275.2 Theobroma umbraticum | reverse complement strand
AAAATTGATTTTATGTTCAGTTTTTTTAATATTTTTAGTTAAATTAGACTACAATTGAATGTTTGTCTCGAGAAACATGAAAAAAAATGTATTGTTTGGTAAGAAAAGTCCATTTATTGTCTCCCATTCCTCCAAAAGCCTTATTTCTCACTTTAAATGGCTTTATAATCTCATAATTGATTGTAAGTTCAATTTTTTTACGTTATTGGTTAAAATATACTATAATTGAATGTTGACCTTGAGAAACGTGAGGAAAAACATATTTACTGACAAGAAAAGTCTA
>NW_018397985.1:6969-7082 GCF_002168275.2 Theobroma umbraticum | reverse complement strand
CTTATTCCTTCAAAAGCATTATTGCTCACTCTAAATAGTTTTAAAATCTAAAAATTGATTTCAAGTTCAATTTTTTTTTACTATTTTGACTAAAACAAATTATAATTGTATGT
>NW_018397985.1:6396-6526 GCF_002168275.2 Theobroma umbraticum | reverse complement strand
TTGATTTTATGTTCAGCTTTTTTAATATTTTTGGTTAAAACAGACTATAATTAAATGTATGCCTCGAGAAATGTATAGAAAAAAGCATTCATTGGCAAGAAAAGTCCATTTATAGTCTCTCATTCTTTCA
>NW_018397985.1:6262-6383 GCF_002168275.2 Theobroma umbraticum | reverse complement strand
TCGCTTTAAATGACTTTATAATCTCATAATTGATTTTAGGTTCAATTGTTTTACGTTATTGGTTAAAATAGATTATAATTGAATGTCTACCTTGAGAAATATCAAGCAAAAGCATTTATTG
>NW_018397985.1:6083-6236 GCF_002168275.2 Theobroma umbraticum | reverse complement strand
TAGTCCTTCAAAAGCCTTATTACTCTTTTTAAAAGGTTTTATAATCTCAAATATGGTTTTAAGTTCAATTTTTTGACATTTTTCTTTAAAACAGATTACAATTGAATGTCTACCTAATGATACATAGAGAAAAAGGCATTCATTGACAAGAAA
>NW_018397985.1:5705-5851 GCF_002168275.2 Theobroma umbraticum | reverse complement strand
TTTTATAATCTAATAATTGATTTTAAGTTGAATTTTTTACATTTTTCATTAAAATTGATAATAATTGAATCGCTGCCTCAGAAAACATGTAGAAAAACCTATTTATTTGAAAGAAAAGTCCATTTATAGTCTTTCATTCCTTCAAA
>NW_018397985.1:5275-5436 GCF_002168275.2 Theobroma umbraticum | reverse complement strand
TTTAAATGGTTTCATAATCTCATAATTGATTTTAAATTGAATTTTTTTCATTTTTCATTAAAACATATTATAATTGAATGCTTGCCTCAGAAAACGCGTAAAAAAACTCATTTATTTGAAAGAAAAAGCCATTTATAGTTTCTCATTCCTTTAAAAGCCTT
>NW_018397985.1:5091-5265 GCF_002168275.2 Theobroma umbraticum | reverse complement strand
TTAAATGGTTTTATAAACTTATAATTGATATTAAGTTAACTTTTTTATATTTTTTGCTAAAACATACTGTAATTGAATGCTTACCTCGAGAAACGTGTAAAAAAACTTAGTTATTTGAAAACAAATTCTATTTATAGTCTCTCATTCTTTCAAAAGCCCTATTACTCGCTTTAA
>NW_018397985.1:4959-5081 GCF_002168275.2 Theobroma umbraticum | reverse complement strand
AATCTCATAATTGATTTAAAGTTGAATTTTTTGCTTTTCTCATTAAAACAGACTATAACTAAATATCGACCTCGAGAAACATGTAGTAAAACTCATTTATTTGGCAAGAAAAGTCCATTTAT
>NW_018397985.1:4731-4949 GCF_002168275.2 Theobroma umbraticum | reverse complement strand
TCTTTCAAAAGCCTTATTACTCGTGTTAAGTGGTTCTATAATCTCAAAAATGATTTGAAATTAAATTTTTTATTATTTTTATTAAAACAAATAATAATTGAATGATTGCCTTAAGAAACTTGTAGAAAAACTCATTTATTTAGAAGAAAAGTCCATTTATAGTTTTCCATTCCTTCAAAAGCTTTATTACTCGCTTTAAATGGTTTTATAATCTCATA
>NW_018397985.1:4310-4457 GCF_002168275.2 Theobroma umbraticum | reverse complement strand
TTTTATAATCTCATAATTGATTTCAAGTTGAATTTTTTACTTTTTTCATTAAAACAGACTATAATTAAATATCAACCTCGAGAAACATTTAAAAAACCCATTTATTTAGAAGAAAAGTCTATTTATAGTCTCTCATTCTTTCAAAAG
>NW_018397985.1:4181-4300 GCF_002168275.2 Theobroma umbraticum | reverse complement strand
CGCTTTAAATAGTTTTATATTCTCATAATTGATTTTAAGTTGAATTGTTTAGCATTTTTTGTCAAAAGAGACTATAATTGATTGTCTACCTCGAGAAATGTGAAGAAAAATGAATTCAT
>NW_018397985.1:3948-4171 GCF_002168275.2 Theobroma umbraticum | reverse complement strand
AGTTTCTTTATAATCACCTATTTTTTCAAAAGCCTTATTGCTCATTTTAAATGGTTTTGTAAACTCAAAATTGATTTTAAGTTCAATTGTTTGTACTTTTTTTACTAAAACAAATTATAATTGAATGTCTACATCTAGAAACATGAAGAAAAAGACAATTATTAGAAAGAAAAATCTATTTATAGTCTCTTATTCCTTGAAAAGCATTATTGCTCACTTTAAA
>NW_018397985.1:3667-3933 GCF_002168275.2 Theobroma umbraticum | reverse complement strand
AAAATTGATTTTATGTTCAATTTGTTTTTACATTTTTGGTTAAGACAAACTATAATTGATTGTCTACCTTGAGAAATGTGATGAAAAAGGCATTCATTGATAAGAAATGTCTATTTATATTCTCTCATTTCTTCAAAGCGTTATTACTCACTTGAAATAGTTTTATTATCTCAAAATTGATTTTATGTTTAGTTTTTTTAACATTTTTGGTTAAAACAAACTATAATTGATTGTTTACCTTGAGAAACATGAAGAAAAAAGAGCAT
>NW_018397985.1:3325-3463 GCF_002168275.2 Theobroma umbraticum | reverse complement strand
TTCAAAAGCCTTATTACCCATTTTAAATGGTTTTATTATGTCAAAATTGATTTTTAGTTTAATTATTTTTAGATTTTTGGTTAAGACAAACTATAATTGAATGTCTACCTCAAGAAATGTGAAGAAAAAAGTATTCAT
>NW_018397985.1:3137-3315 GCF_002168275.2 Theobroma umbraticum | reverse complement strand
AGTCTATTTATTGTCACCCATTCCTTCAAAAGCCTTATTACTCATTTTAAATGGTTCTATTATCTCAAAATTAATTTTATGTTCAATTATTGTTAGCAGTTTTGGTTAAAATAGACTATAATTGAATGTCTACCTCGAGAAACATGACGAAAAAAGCATTCATTGGCAAGAAAAGTCC
>NW_018397985.1:2745-3127 GCF_002168275.2 Theobroma umbraticum | reverse complement strand
TCTCATTCCTTCAAAAGCCTTATTAGTTGCTTTAAATGGCTTTATAATCTTATAATTAATTTTAAGTTTAATTTTTTTACATTATTGGTTAAAACAGATTACAATTGAATGTCTATCTCAAGAAACATGAAAAAAAAGACATTTATTGACAAGAAAAGTCTATTTATAGTCACTTATCCTTTCAAAAGCCTTGTTGCTAACTTTAAATGGTTTTATAATCTTATATTTGATTTGAAGTTTAATTTTTTTATATTTTTTGTTAAAACAGATTACAATTGAATGTCTACCTCATGACACAAGGAGAAAAAAGCATTCATTGGCAACAAAAGTTTATTTATAGTCACCCACTCTTTTAAAAGCCTTATTACTCACTTTAAATGGT
>NW_018397985.1:2599-2735 GCF_002168275.2 Theobroma umbraticum | reverse complement strand
CATAATTGATTTTAAGTTGAAATTTTTATATTTTTGCATTAAAACAGACTACAATTGAATGTCTGCCTCTGGAAACGTGTAGTAAAACATATTTATTTAGAAGAAAAGTCCATTTATAGTCTCCTATTCCTTCAAA
>NW_018397985.1:2417-2589 GCF_002168275.2 Theobroma umbraticum | reverse complement strand
CTCGCTTTAAATGGTTTTATAACCTCATAATTGATTTTGAGTTGAATCTTTTACATTTTTCATTAAAAGATATTATAATTGAATGCCTACCTTGGGAAACATGTAATAAAACCCATTTATTTACAATAAAAGTCCATTTACAGTCTCTCATTCCTTCAAAAGCCTTACTACT
>NW_018397985.1:1877-2087 GCF_002168275.2 Theobroma umbraticum | reverse complement strand
GCCTTATTACTCGCTTTAAATGGTTTTATAATCTTATAATTGATTTTAAGATGACTTTTTTATATTTTCTATTAAAATAGACTATAATTGAATACCTTCCTTAGGAAACATGTAGAAAAACTCAGTTATTTGAACATAAAGTCCATTTATAGTCTTTCATTCCTTCAAAAGCTCTATTACTCGCTTTAAATGGTTTTATAATCTCATAAT
>NW_018397985.1:1604-1734 GCF_002168275.2 Theobroma umbraticum | reverse complement strand
TTGTCTTAGAAAACTTGTAAAAAACTCATTTATTTGAAAGAAAAGTCTATTTATAGTCTCTCATTCCTTTAAATGCCTTATTACTCGTTTTAAATAGTTTTATAAACTCATAATTGATTTTAAGTTGAAT
>NW_018397985.1:1169-1418 GCF_002168275.2 Theobroma umbraticum | reverse complement strand
AAGTCTATTTATAGTCACCCATTCCTTCAAAAGCCTTATTACTTGGTTTAAATGGTTTTGTAATCTCAAAATTGATTTTAAGTTAAATTTTTTAATATTTTAGTTAAAACAAACTATAATTGAATGTCTACCTCAAGAAACGTAAAGAAAAGTACATTCATTGACAAGAAAAGTCTTTTTATAGTCACTCATTCCTTTCAAAGCCTTTTTAGTCACTTTAAATGGTTTTATAATCTCATAATTGATTTT
>NW_018397985.1:997-1159 GCF_002168275.2 Theobroma umbraticum | reverse complement strand
TTTTTACATTCTTCATTAAAACAGACTATAATTGAATGCCTAACACAGGAGACATATAGAAAAAGCCATTCATTGAGAAGAAAAGTTTATTTATTGTCACCCTTTCCTTCAAAAGCCTTATTACTTTCTTTAAATGGTGTTATAATCTCATAATTGATTTTA
>NW_018397985.1:674-804 GCF_002168275.2 Theobroma umbraticum | reverse complement strand
TAGGAAACGTCTAGAAAAAGCTATTCATTGGGAAGAAAAGTCCATTTATAATCTCTTATTCCTTCAAAAGCCTTATTCTTGGCTTTAAAAGGCTTTATAATCTTATAATTGATTTTAAGCTGAATTTTTA
>NW_018397985.1:298-492 GCF_002168275.2 Theobroma umbraticum | reverse complement strand
TCAAAAGCCTTATTAGTCACTTTCAATGGTTTTATAATCTCATAATTGATTTTAGGTTCAATTTTGTTTTACATTATTAGTTAAAATAGATTATAATTGAATATTGACCTCTAGAAACATGAGAAAAAGGCATTCATTGACAAAAAAGGTTCATTTTTAGTCACCCATTTCTTCAAAAGCCTTATTACTCACTT
>NW_018397985.1:166-288 GCF_002168275.2 Theobroma umbraticum | reverse complement strand
TATTATCTCAAAATTGATTTTATACTCAATTTTTTTATAGTTTTGGTTAAAACAGACTGTAATTGAAGGTTTACCTTGAGAAACATGAAAAAAAAAGATATTCATTGGCAAGAAAAGTCCAT
>NW_018397985.1:0-156 GCF_002168275.2 Theobroma umbraticum | reverse complement strand
CCATTCCTTCAAAAGCCTTATCACTCACTTTAGAAGGATTTATAAACTAATAACTAATTTTAAGTTGAATTTTTTTACATTTTTAGTTAAAACAAATTATAATTAAATGCTTGCCTTGGGAAATGTGTAAAACACACATTTATTTGAAAGAAAAGT
>NW_018397984.1:4936-5046 GCF_002168275.2 Theobroma umbraticum | reverse complement strand
TGAAGAAAAAGGCATCCATTAGCAAGAAAAGTTCATTTATGGTCACCCATTCCTTTAAAAGCCTTTTTACTCATTTTAAAAGGTTTTATAATCTCATAATTGATTTTAAG
>NW_018397984.1:4348-4581 GCF_002168275.2 Theobroma umbraticum | reverse complement strand
AAAGTCCATTTATAGTCACCCATTTCTTCAGAAGCCTTATTACTCGCTTTAAATAGTTTTATAGTCTCAAAATTGATTTCAAGTTGAATTGTTTTTTATTTTTCATTAAAATAGACCATAATTAAATACCTACCTTGAGAAACGTATTGAAAAAGTCATTCATTTTAAAGAAAATTCCATTTATAGCCACCCATTTCTTCACAAGCCTTCTTACTCGCTTTAAGTGGTTTAAT
>NW_018397984.1:4229-4338 GCF_002168275.2 Theobroma umbraticum | reverse complement strand
TGATTTTTAGTTCAATTGTTTTTTATATTTTTAGTTAAAATAGATTATAATTGAATGTCTATATTGAGAAACGTGAAAAAAAGGCATTCATTGACAAGAAAAGTTGATC
>NW_018397984.1:4048-4219 GCF_002168275.2 Theobroma umbraticum | reverse complement strand
CATTCCTTTAAAAGCCTTATTACTCATTTTAAATGGTTTTATAATTTTACAATTGATTTTAGATTGAATTTTTTTATATTTTTGGTTAGAACAGAATATAATTGAATGTTTGCCTTAGGAAACATGATGAAAATGGTATTCATTGGTAAGAAAAGTCCATTTATAGTCACC
>NW_018397984.1:3861-4038 GCF_002168275.2 Theobroma umbraticum | reverse complement strand
AAAGCCTTATTACTCACTTTAAATGATTTTATAATCTTATAATTATTTTTAGATCAAATTTTTTATATTTTTGGTTAAAACAGATTATAATTGAATGTCTACCTAGAGAAACGTGATGAAAAAGACATTCATTGGCAAGAAAAGTCAAGTTATAGTCACCCATTCCTTCTAAAGCCT
>NW_018397984.1:3749-3851 GCF_002168275.2 Theobroma umbraticum | reverse complement strand
TTTAAATGGTTTTATAATCTCATAATTATTTTAAGATTGAATTTTTTTACATTTTTGGTTAAAAAAGATTATAATTGAACGTCTACCTCGAGAAATGTAAAG
>NW_018397984.1:3236-3455 GCF_002168275.2 Theobroma umbraticum | reverse complement strand
TTTATAATCTCAAATTGATTTTAAGTTGAATTCTTTGTACATTTTTAGTTAAAACAGAGTATAGTTGAATGTGTACCTCAAGAAACATAAAGAAAAAGGCATTCATTAGCAAAAAAAATTCATTTTTTGTCACTCATTCTTTTAAAAGCCTTACTACTCGTTTTAAAAGGTTTTATAATCTCATAATTAATTTTAAGTTGAATTATTTTACATGTCTGA
>NW_018397984.1:2860-3115 GCF_002168275.2 Theobroma umbraticum | reverse complement strand
ATTGACAAAAAAAGTCTATTTATAGTCACCTATTCCTTTAAAAGCCTTATTACTTACTCTAAATAGTTTTATAATCTCAAGATTAATTTTAATTTGAATTTTTTGCACATTTGTGGTTAAAACATATTATAATTGAATGTCTGCCTAGACAAACATGAAGAAAAAGACATTCATTGTCCAAAAAAGTCCATTCATAGTCACCCATTCCTTCAAAAGCTTGATTACTCATTTTAAATGGTTTTATAATTTTATAAT
>NW_018397984.1:2688-2850 GCF_002168275.2 Theobroma umbraticum | reverse complement strand
TTAAATTTTTTTATATTTTTCATTAAAGCGGACTATAATTGAATGCCTGCCTTAGGAAATATGTAGAAAAAGCCATTCAGTTGGAAGAAAAGTCCATTTATAGTATCCCATTCCTTCAAAAGCCTTATTATTCGCTTTAAATGGTTTCATAATCTCATAATT
>NW_018397984.1:2109-2486 GCF_002168275.2 Theobroma umbraticum | reverse complement strand
AAAGCCTTATTACTCGCTTTAAATGGGTTTATAATCTCATAATTGATTTTAAGTCAAATTTTTTAGTATTTTTGGTTAGAACAGATTATAATTGAATCTTTGCCTTGGACAACATGAAGAAAAAGATATTCATTAGCAAGAAAAGTCTATTTATAGTCACCAATTCCATCAAAAGCCTTATTACTCACTTTAAATGGTTTTTGAATCTCAAAATTAATTTTGAGTTCAATTTTTTTTATATTTTTTGTTAAAATAGATTATAATTGAATATCTACTAGGAGAAATAAGAAGAAAAAGGTATTCATTGGCAAGAAAAGTCTATTTATAGCCACTCATTCCCTCAAAGGTCTTATTACTCATTTTAAAAGGTTTTATAA
>NW_018397984.1:1302-2099 GCF_002168275.2 Theobroma umbraticum | reverse complement strand
GATTTTAAGTTGAATTATTTTACATTTTTTAGTTAAAATAGATTATAATAGAATGTCTACATTTAGAAACATAAAGAAAAATACATTTATTGACACGAAAAGTCTATTAATAGTCACCCATTCCTTCAAAAGACTTATTACTTACTTTAAATCGTTTTATATTCCCAAAATTGATTTTAAGTTGTATTCTTTGTGCATTTTTAGTTAAAACATATTATAATTGAATGTCTATCTAGAGAAACATAAAGAAAAAGACATTCATTGGCAAGAAAAGTCCATTTATAGCCACCCTTTTCTTTAAAAGCCCTATTACTTGCTTTAAATGGTTTTATATTCTCATAATTGATTTTAAGTTGAACTTTTTTATATTTTTAGTTAGAACAGATTATAATTGAATTCTGCCTTGAGAAACATAAAGATAAAGGTATTCATTGGTAAGAAAAGTCTATTTTAGTCACCTATTCCATCAAAAGCCTAATTACTCGGTTTAAATAGTTTTTTAATCTCAAAATTAATTTTAAGTTCAATTTTCTTTTCATTTTTGGTTAAAACATATTATAATTGAATGTCTACTTTAGAAAACATAAAGAAAAAGATATTCATTGGCAAGAAAAGCCTATTTATAGTTACCTATTCCTTCAAAAGCCTTATTACTTGTTTTAAAAGGTTTTATAATCTCATAATTAATTTTAATTGAATTATTTTATATTTTTTTATTAAAACAGATTATAATTAAATGTCTACCTTGATAAAGGTGACCAAAAAGGCATTCATTGACAAGAAAAGTCCATTTATAG
>NW_018397984.1:991-1278 GCF_002168275.2 Theobroma umbraticum | reverse complement strand
TTACTCACTTTAAATGGTTTTATAATCTCAAAATTGATTTTAATTTCAATTCTTTATGCATTTTTAGTTAAAAAATTATAATTGAATGTCTACCTAGAAAAACATGAAAAAAAAGGCATTCATTGGCTAGAAAAAGTCCATTTATAGTCACTTATTCCTTCAAAAGCCTTATTACTCACTTTAAGTGGTTTTTTAATCTCATAATTACTTTTAATTTGAATTTTTTTACATTTTTCATTAAAACAGACAATATTTGAATGTCTACCTCAGGAAACGAGTAGAAAATA
>NW_018397984.1:513-900 GCF_002168275.2 Theobroma umbraticum | reverse complement strand
ACTCGCTTTAAATAGTTTTATAATATCATAATTAAAGTTAAGTTGAATTTTTTTACATTTTTAGTTAAAGCAGACTATAATTGAATATCTACCTTGTGAAACATGAAGAGAAATATATTCATTGGCAAAAAAGTCTATTTATAGCTACCCATTCCTTCAAAAGCTTTATTACTAACTTTAAATAGTTTTATTATCTCAAAATTGATTTTAAGTTCAATTTTTTTGTATTTTTAGTTAAAACATATTGTAATTGAATGTTTGCCTTAGGAACGTGTAAAACAAGTCATTCATTAGGAAGAAAAGTCTATCTGTGGTGTCTCATTTTTTCAAAAACCTTATTACTTGCTTTAAATGGTTTTATAATGTCATAATTGATTTTAAGTTGAA
>NW_018397984.1:246-486 GCF_002168275.2 Theobroma umbraticum | reverse complement strand
ATAATTGAATGACTACCTCGAGAAATATAAAGAAAAAAGAATTTATTGGTAAAAGAAGTCCATTTATAGTTACCTATTCCTTCAAAAGCCTTATTACTTCAAATAGTTTTATAATCTCAAAATTAATTTTAATTGGAATTCTTTATATATTTTTGATTAAAATAAATTATAATTGAATGTCTACCTCGAGAATCATGAAGAAAAATACATTCGTTGGCAAGAAAAGTCCATTTATAGTTA
>NW_018397984.1:0-219 GCF_002168275.2 Theobroma umbraticum | reverse complement strand
ACTTTAAATGGTTTTATAGTCTCAAAATTGATTTTAATTTGAATTCTTTGTACAATTTTAGTAAAAACAGATTATAATTGAATGTCTACTTAGAAAAACACAAAGAAAAAGATATTCATGGGCTAGCAAAGTCCATTATAGTCACCCATTTCTTCAAAAGCCTTGTTACTCGCTTTAAATGGTTTTATAATCTCATAATTGCTTTTAGGTTGAATTTTT
>NW_018397983.1:12425-12546 GCF_002168275.2 Theobroma umbraticum | reverse complement strand
AAAGTATGGGTTACTATAAATGGACTTTTCTAGCCAATGGATATCTTTTTTTTTCGTTCCTCAAGGCAAACATTCAACTATAATCTGTTTTAATAAAAAATATAAAAAAATTCAAAGTAAA
>NW_018397983.1:11566-11723 GCF_002168275.2 Theobroma umbraticum | reverse complement strand
GTAATAAGGCTTTCGAAGGCATGGGTGACTATAAATGGACTTTTTCTGCCAATGGATATCTTTTTCTTTATGTTTCTCCAGGCAAACATTCAATTATAATCTATTTTAATAGAAAATATAAAAAAGTTCAACTTAAAATTAATTATAAGATTAAAAA
>NW_018397983.1:11093-11210 GCF_002168275.2 Theobroma umbraticum | reverse complement strand
ATTAAAATCAATTATGAGGGTATAAAATCATTTAAAGCGAGTAATAAGGCTTTTAAAGATATCGGAGACTATAAATGGACTTTTCTTACCAATGGATATCTTTTTCTTTACATTTCT
>NW_018397983.1:10840-10998 GCF_002168275.2 Theobroma umbraticum | reverse complement strand
TTCAACTTAAAAGTAATTATGAGATTAATAAACTATTTAAAGCGAGTAATAAGGGTTTCGAAGGCATGGGCGACTATAAATGGACTTTTCTTACTAGCGGATTATTTTTTCTTTACGTTTCTCAAGGTAGACATTCAATTCTAATCTGTTTTAATAAT
>NW_018397983.1:10276-10414 GCF_002168275.2 Theobroma umbraticum | reverse complement strand
AAAAACTATTTAACGCTAGTAATAAGACTTTCGAAGGCATGGGTGACTATAAATAGACTTATAAATAGACTTTTCTTAGCAGCAGATATCTTTTTCTTTATGTGTCTCAAGGTATACATTCAATTCTAATCTGTTTTA
>NW_018397983.1:9728-9929 GCF_002168275.2 Theobroma umbraticum | reverse complement strand
TTTCTTTATGTTTCTCAAGCCAGACATTTAATTATAATATATTTTAATAAAAATGAAAAAAAACGTCAATTTAAAATCAATTGTGAAGTTATAAACATATTTAAGGCGAGTAATAAGACCTTCGAAGATATGGGTGAGTATAAATGAACTTTTCTTGCCAATGGATATCTTTTTCCTCACGTTTCTCGAGGCAGACATTCA
>NW_018397983.1:9244-9365 GCF_002168275.2 Theobroma umbraticum | reverse complement strand
GAAGGCATGGGTGACTATAAATGGACATTTCTTGCCAATGAATATCTTTTTCTTAATGTTTCTCGAGGCAAATATTCAATTATAATCTGTTTTAATAAAAAAATATATAAAAAATCAAATT
>NW_018397983.1:9030-9234 GCF_002168275.2 Theobroma umbraticum | reverse complement strand
ATGAGGTTCTAAAATCATTTAAAGTGAGTAATAAGGCTTTCGAAGGCATGTGTGATTATGAATGGACTTATCCCGCCAATGGATATCATTTTACGTTTTTTAGGGTAGACATTTAATTATAATCTGTATTAATAAAAAATTTAAAAAAGTTCAACTAAAAACCAATTATGAGATTAAAAAACAACTTAAAGTGAGTAATAAGGC
>NW_018397983.1:8440-8611 GCF_002168275.2 Theobroma umbraticum | reverse complement strand
GCTTTTGAAGGCATCGGTGACTATAAATAAACTTTTTTTACTAATGGATATCTTTTTCTTCACGTTTGTCGAGGTAAACTAATAATTATAATCTGTTTTAATAATAAATATAAAAAAGTTCATCTAAAAATTAAGTATGAGATTAAAAAACTATTTAAAGCGAGTAATAAG
>NW_018397983.1:7888-8046 GCF_002168275.2 Theobroma umbraticum | reverse complement strand
TTGAAGGCATAGGAGACTATAAATGGATTTTTCTTACCAATGGATATCATTTTGCTCACGTTTCTTGAGGAAAACATTCAATTATAATCTATTTTAACAAAAATAAAAAAATTCAAATTAAAAAAAATTATAAGGTTATAGAATTATTTAAAGCGAGT
>NW_018397983.1:7659-7769 GCF_002168275.2 Theobroma umbraticum | reverse complement strand
AAATATAAAAAAATTCAAATCAAAATCAATTACGAGGTTATAAAATCATTTAAAGTGAGTAATAAAGCTTTTTGAACGCATGGGTGACTATAAATGGACTTTTCTTGTCA
>NW_018397983.1:6988-7150 GCF_002168275.2 Theobroma umbraticum | reverse complement strand
TAAAAAACTATTTAAAGCGAGTAATAAGGCTGTCGAAGGCATAAGTTACTATAAGTGGACTTTTCTTGCCAATGGATATCTTTTTCTTCATGTTTCTAGACGTAGACAGTCAATTATAATCTATTTTAATAAAAAATATGAAAAAATTCAAACTAAAATCAA
>NW_018397983.1:6851-6978 GCF_002168275.2 Theobroma umbraticum | reverse complement strand
AGAAAATCATTTAAAGCGAGTAATAAGGCTTTTGAAGGTATGGGTGGCTATAAATGAACTTTTCTTGCGAATCGATATCTTTTTCTTCATGTTTCTCAAGGTAAACATTCAATTATAATCTGTTTCA
>NW_018397983.1:6403-6573 GCF_002168275.2 Theobroma umbraticum | reverse complement strand
TTCAATTTAAAATCAATTGTGAGGTTATAAAAATATTTAAGGCGAGTAATAAGAACTTCGAACATATGGGTGAGTATAAATGGATTTTTTTTGCCAATGGATATCTTTTTTCTCATGTTTCTCAAGGTAGACATTCAATTATAATTTGTTTTAATAAAAAATTTTAAAAA
>NW_018397983.1:6108-6303 GCF_002168275.2 Theobroma umbraticum | reverse complement strand
AAGCCTATTTATAGTCACTAATGCCTTCAAAAGCCTTATTACTCGCTTTAAATAATTCTATAACCTTATAACTTTTTTTAATTTGAATTTTTTTTATTTTTATTAAAATAGATTATAATTGAATGTTTTCCTCAAGAAACGTGAACAAAATGATATCCATTGGTAAGAAAAATCCATTTATAGTCTCCTATGCCT
>NW_018397983.1:5851-5964 GCF_002168275.2 Theobroma umbraticum | reverse complement strand
ATTTTAATTTGAATTTTTGTATATTTTTTATTAAAAAAGATTATAATTGAATGTTTGCGTCGAGAAATATGAAGAAAAAGATATTCATTGGCAAGAAAAGTCCATTTATGGTA
>NW_018397983.1:5432-5643 GCF_002168275.2 Theobroma umbraticum | reverse complement strand
CTTATTACTCGCTTTAAATAGTTTTTTAATCTCATACTTAATTTTTAGATGAACGTTTTTATATTTATTATTAAAATAGATTATAATTGTTAGTTTACCTCGACAAACGTGAAGAAAAAGATATCCATTAGAAAAAAAAGTTTATTTATAGTCACCGATGCCTTCAAAAGCCTTATTACTTGCTTTAAATTATTTTATAATCTCATAATTG
>NW_018397983.1:5003-5143 GCF_002168275.2 Theobroma umbraticum | reverse complement strand
TTTAATCTCATAATTAGTTTTCAGTTGAACTTTTTTAAATTTTTTATTAATACAGATTATAATGAAATGTCTACCCTAAAAAACGTAAAATGATATCCATTGGCGGGATAAGTCCATTTATAATCACTCATGCCTTCGAA
>NW_018397983.1:4371-4518 GCF_002168275.2 Theobroma umbraticum | reverse complement strand
ATTTTAATTTGATATTTTTTAAAATTTTTATTAAAAAAAATTATAATTGAATGTTTGCCTCGAGAAACGTGAGGAAAAAGATATCCATTGGCAAGAAAAGTCCATTTATACTCACCCATATCTTCGAAGGTCTTATTACTCGCCTTA
>NW_018397983.1:4276-4361 GCF_002168275.2 Theobroma umbraticum | reverse complement strand
TAACCTCACAATTGATTTTAAATTGACGTTGTTTTTTAATTTTTATTAAAATATATTATAATTAAATGTCTGGCTTGAGAAACAT
>NW_018397983.1:3972-4176 GCF_002168275.2 Theobroma umbraticum | reverse complement strand
TTTATAGCCTCATAATTGATTTTAATTTGATATTTTTAAAATTTTTTATTAAAATAAATTATAATTGAATGTCTACCTTGAGAAACGTGAGAAAAAAGATATCCATTGGTAAGAAAAGTCCATTTATACTCACCCATATGTTCGAAGGTGTTATTACTCGCCTTAAATATTTTTATAACCTCACAATTGATTTTAAATTGAATT
>NW_018397983.1:3686-3816 GCF_002168275.2 Theobroma umbraticum | reverse complement strand
TTTTATTGAAACAGATTATAATTGAATGTTTACCTTGAGAAACATGAAGGAAAAGATATCGATTCGCAAGAAAAGTTTATTTATAGCCACCCATGCCTTCAAAAACCTTATTACTCGCTTTAAATGATTT
>NW_018397983.1:3534-3676 GCF_002168275.2 Theobroma umbraticum | reverse complement strand
TAATTGATTTTAGTTTGAATTTTTTTATATTTGTTATTAAAATAGATTATAATTGACTGTCTACGTCGAGAAACATGAAGAAAATGATATCCATTGGCAAGAAAAGTCCATTTATAGTAACTTATGCCTTCGACAGCCTTAT
>NW_018397983.1:3423-3524 GCF_002168275.2 Theobroma umbraticum | reverse complement strand
AAATAGTTTTTTAATCTCATAATTACTTTTAGGTTGAAATTTTTTATATTAATTATTAAAATAGATTAGAATTGAATGTCTACCTTGAGAAACATAAAGAA
>NW_018397983.1:3262-3413 GCF_002168275.2 Theobroma umbraticum | reverse complement strand
AGTTGAACTTTTTTATATTTATTATTAAAACAGATTATAAGTACATGTTTATCTTAAGAAACATGAAAAAAAAGATATCCATTAGCAAGAAAATTCTATTTATAGTCACCGATGCCTTCGAAAGCCTTATTACTCGCTTTAAATGATTTTA
>NW_018397983.1:2945-3098 GCF_002168275.2 Theobroma umbraticum | reverse complement strand
TGACAAGAAAAGTCCATTTATAGTCACCCATGCGTTCAAAAAGCTTTATTACTCGCTTTAAATGATTTTATAACCTCGTAATTGATTTTGATTTGAATGTTTTTATATTTTTTATTAAAACAGATTATAATTGAATGTCTGCCTCTAGAAACA
>NW_018397983.1:2705-2860 GCF_002168275.2 Theobroma umbraticum | reverse complement strand
ACTCGCTTTAAATAATTCTATAACCTTATAATTTTTTTTAATTTGAATTTTTTTTATTTTTGTTAAAATAAATTATAATTGAATGTTTTCCTCAAGAAACATGAACAAAATGATATCCATTGGTAAGAAAAATCCATTTATAGTCTCCTATGCCT
>NW_018397983.1:2173-2313 GCF_002168275.2 Theobroma umbraticum | reverse complement strand
AGTTGAACTTTTTTATATTTATTATTAAAACAGATTATAATTGTTTGTTTACCTTGACAAATGTGAAGAAAAAGATATCCATTAGCAAAAAAAGTTTATTTATAGTCACCGATGCCTTCAAAAGCCTTATTACTCGCTTT
>NW_018397983.1:1601-1761 GCF_002168275.2 Theobroma umbraticum | reverse complement strand
CTCACTTTAAGTTGTTTTTTAATCTCATAATTGGTTTTCAGTTGAACTTTTTTAAATTTTTTATTAATACAGATTATAATTAAATGTCCACCCTAAAAAACATAAACAAAATGATATCCATTGGCGGGATAAGTCCATTTACAATCACCCATGCCTTCGA
>NW_018397983.1:1502-1591 GCF_002168275.2 Theobroma umbraticum | reverse complement strand
ACTCACTTTAAATGATTTTAGAACCTCATAATTGATTTTAATTTGATATTTTCTAAAATTTTTATTAAAAAAAATTATAATTGAATGTC
>NW_018397983.1:1316-1492 GCF_002168275.2 Theobroma umbraticum | reverse complement strand
AACGTGAGGAAAAAGATATCCATTGGCAAGAAAAGTCTATTTATACTCACCTATATCTTCGAAGGTCTTATTACTCGCTTTAAATATTTTTATAACCTCACAATTGATTTTAAATTGACGTTTTTTTTAATTTTTATTAAAATATATTATAATTAAATGTCTGGCTTGAGAAACAT
>NW_018397983.1:1067-1198 GCF_002168275.2 Theobroma umbraticum | reverse complement strand
TAGTTTTAAGTTGAACTTTTTTATATTTTTTATTGAAACAGATTATAATTGAATATTACCTTGAGAAACGTGAAGAAAAAGATATCAATTCGCAAGAAAAGTCTATTTATAGTCACCGATGCCTTCAAAAG
>NW_018397983.1:542-692 GCF_002168275.2 Theobroma umbraticum | reverse complement strand
ATTGAATGTATACCTTGAGACACATAAAGAAAAAGATATCCGCTGGTAAGAAAAGTCCATTTATAGTCACCCATGCCTTCGAAAGTCTTATTACTAGCTTTAAATAGTTTTTAATCTCATAATTAGTTTTAAGTTGAACTTTTTTATATT
>NW_018397983.1:0-122 GCF_002168275.2 Theobroma umbraticum | reverse complement strand
ATTACTCGCTTTAAATAGTTTATTAATCTCATAATTACTTTTAAGTTGAACTTTCTTAAATTTATTACTAAAATAGATTATAATTGAATGTCTGCCTTGAGAAACGTAAAGAAAAAGATATC
>NW_018397982.1:1847-1960 GCF_002168275.2 Theobroma umbraticum | reverse complement strand
ACGAGTAAAAAGGCTGTTGAAGGAATGATAGGCTATAAATGGACTTTTCGTATCAATGAATGCCTTTTTCTTAATGTTTCTTGAGGCAGACATTTAATTATAGTCTATTTTAA
>NW_018397982.1:1639-1837 GCF_002168275.2 Theobroma umbraticum | reverse complement strand
AAAAAAAATTCAACTTAAAATCAATTATGAGATTAGAAAAACATTTAAAGCGAGCGAAAAGTCTTTTAAAGGAATGGGTGACTATAAATGGACTTTTCTTGCCAATGAGTGCTCTTATCTTTATGTTTCTCAAGATACACATTTAATTATTGTCTATTTTAATCAAAAATGTAAAAAACTTCACCGTAAAATCAATTA
>NW_018397982.1:1511-1621 GCF_002168275.2 Theobroma umbraticum | reverse complement strand
TAAAGTAAGTAATAAGGCTTTTGAAGGAATGAGAGGCTTTAAATAGACTTTTCTTGCCAATGAATGCCTCTTTCTTTACGTTTTTTAAGGCATACATTCAATTATACTCT
>NW_018397982.1:1165-1276 GCF_002168275.2 Theobroma umbraticum | reverse complement strand
AATTCAACTTAAAATTAATTATGAGACTAAAAAACCATTTAAAGCGAGTAATAATGCTTTTAAAGAAATGGGTGACTATAAATGGACTTTTCTTGCCAATGAATGCTCTTT
>NW_018397982.1:0-663 GCF_002168275.2 Theobroma umbraticum | reverse complement strand
GAAAACCATTTAAAGCGAGTAATAAAGCTTTTGAAGGAATGGGTGACTGTAAATAGACTTTTCTTGCCAATGAATACTTTCATCTGCACGTTTCTTAAGATAGACAGTCAATTATTGTTTGTTTTAATCAAAAATATAAAAAAATTCAACTTAAAATTAATTATTAGATTATAAAACCATTTAAAGCAAGTAATAAGGCCTTTGAAGGAATGAGAGGCTATAAATAGACTTTTCTTGCCAATGAATGCTTCTTTCTTCACTTTTCTCAAGGCAGACATTCAATTATAGTCTGTTTTAATGAAAAATATAAAAAAAATTGAACTTAAATTTAATTATGAGATTATGAAACCATTTAGAGGAATAGGAGGTTATAAATGGACTTTTCTTATCAATGAATGCTCTCTTCTTCACGATTGTCAAGGTAGACGTTCAATTATAGTCTGTTATAACAAAAAATGTAAAAAATCCAACTTAAAATGAATAATGAGATTACAAAACCATTCAAAGCGTGTGATAAGGATTTTTAAAGAATAGGTGACTATAAATGGACTTTTCTTGAAAATGAATACTCTTTCCTTCATGTTTCTCGAGATAAACATTTATTTATTATCTGTTTTAATCAAAAATGTAAAAACAATTCAAGTTAAAATCAATTATGAGATT
>NW_018397981.1:2480-2628 GCF_002168275.2 Theobroma umbraticum | reverse complement strand
AAGTGAGTAATAAGGCTTTTGAAGGAATGGTTGATTATAAATTGATTTTTCTTGGCAATGTATGCCTTTTTCTTCACGATTCTTGAGGTTGACATTCAATTATAGCCTTTTTTAACCAAAAATGCAAAACAATTCAACTTAAAATCAA
>NW_018397981.1:2329-2470 GCF_002168275.2 Theobroma umbraticum | reverse complement strand
ATAAAGCCATTTAATGCGAGTAATAAGGCTTTTGAAGGAACAGGTGACTATAAGTGAACTTTTCTTGCCAATGAATGTCTTTTTCGTTACGTTTTTTGAGGTAGACATTCAATTATAGTCTATTTTAACTAAAAATATAAA
>NW_018397981.1:2147-2286 GCF_002168275.2 Theobroma umbraticum | reverse complement strand
ATAAATGGACTTTTCTTACTAATGAATGCTTTTTTCTTCTTATTTCTCAAGGTAAACATTCAATTCTAGTCTGTTTTATAAAACCAATTATTAGTTTATAAAACTATTTAAAGCAAGTAATAAGGCCTTCGAAGGCTTG
>NW_018397981.1:1540-1646 GCF_002168275.2 Theobroma umbraticum | reverse complement strand
GGAATGGGTGACTATAAATGGACTTTTCTTGCTAATGAATGCTTTTTTCTATACGTTTCTCAAGGTAGACATTCAATTATAGCCTTTTTAAACTGAAAATGTAAAA
>NW_018397981.1:1335-1530 GCF_002168275.2 Theobroma umbraticum | reverse complement strand
TAAAATCAATTATGGCATTATAAAACCATTTAACGTGTGTAATAAGGCTTTTGAAGGAATGGGTGACTATTAATGGATTTTTCTTGTCAATGAATGCCTTTACCTTTACGTTTCTTGACGTTGACATTGAATTGTAATCTCATTTAACTAAAAATGTACAAAGAATTCAAATTTCAATCAATTTTGAGATTACAA
>NW_018397981.1:954-1080 GCF_002168275.2 Theobroma umbraticum | reverse complement strand
TCCCAATGAATGCCTTTTTCTTTGCGTTTCTTGAGGTAGACATTCAATTGTAGTATGTTTTAACCAAAAATGTAAAAACATTTAACTTAAAATCAGTTATGGCATTATAAAACCATTTAAAGTGAG
>NW_018397981.1:670-780 GCF_002168275.2 Theobroma umbraticum | reverse complement strand
ATGTATAAAGAATTCAAATTTAAATCAATTTTGAGATTATAAAATCATTTAAAGGTAGTGATAAGGCTTTTAAAGGAATGGGTGACTATAAATGGACTTTTCTTGCCAAT
>NW_018397981.1:486-640 GCF_002168275.2 Theobroma umbraticum | reverse complement strand
ATGCTTTTTTCTTCATGTTTCTCAAGGTAGACATTCAATTCAGTTTGTTTTAAATAAAATTGTTCAAAGAATTCAAATTTATATTTATTTTGAGATTATTAAACCATTTAAAGTGAGTAATAAGGCTTTTAGAGGAATGGGTGACTATAAATAG
>NW_018397981.1:127-388 GCF_002168275.2 Theobroma umbraticum | reverse complement strand
CTTAAAATCAATTATGGTAGTATAAACCGTTTAAAGTGAGTAATAAGGCTTTTTTAAGGTATGGGTGATTATAAATGGACTTTATTTATTAATGAATCCTTTTTTCCTCACGTTTCTCAAGGTAGACATTCAATTTTAGTCTATTTTAGCCAAAAATGTAAAAAATTTCAACTTAAAATAAATTATTAGTTTATAAAACTATTTAAAGCAAGTAATAAGGATTTCGAAGGCTTGCGTGACTACAAATAGACTTTTTGTGGC
>NW_018397981.1:0-117 GCF_002168275.2 Theobroma umbraticum | reverse complement strand
TTTTTTAAGAAAATATGTAAAACAATTCAATTTAAAATCAATTTTGCCATTATAAAGCCATTTAAAGTGAGTACTAAGGCTTTTGAAGGAATAGCTGACTATAAATGGACTTCTCTT
>NW_018397980.1:10547-10685 GCF_002168275.2 Theobroma umbraticum | reverse complement strand
CAATAATTGAATGTTTATCTCGAGAAACATGTAGAAAAAGCCACTAATTGACAATAAAAGTCCATTTAGAGTCACCTATTTATCCAAAAGGCTTATTACTTGCCTTAAATAGTTTTATAATCTCATAATTGATTTTAA
>NW_018397980.1:10199-10364 GCF_002168275.2 Theobroma umbraticum | reverse complement strand
TTATAATCTCATAATTGATTTTAAGTTGAATTTTTTGACATTTTTCTTTAAAACGGACCATAATTGAAAGCCTGCCACACAAAAGGTATAGAAAAAGCCATTCATTGAGAAAAAAATCTATTTTTCATAACCTATTCTTTCGAAAGCCTTATTACTCGGTTTAAA
>NW_018397980.1:10035-10189 GCF_002168275.2 Theobroma umbraticum | reverse complement strand
ATCTCATAATTAATTTTAAGTTGAATTTTTTTTAATTTTTTTTAAAACAGACAATAATTGAATGTTTATATCGACAAATGTGTAGAAAAACCCATTAATTGACATGAAAAGTCTGTTTAGATTTACCCATTCCTTCAAAAGGCTTATTACTCGC
>NW_018397980.1:9893-10025 GCF_002168275.2 Theobroma umbraticum | reverse complement strand
TTTATAATCTCATAATTAATTTTAGGTTGAATTTTTTTATACATTTTTTTAAATAGAGTATAATTGAATGTCCGTCTAGGGAAACATACAAATAAAAGCCATTCATTGAGAAAAAAAGTCCATTTATAGTCA
>NW_018397980.1:9383-9489 GCF_002168275.2 Theobroma umbraticum | reverse complement strand
TTTTTTTATATTTTTCTTTAAAACAGACAACAATTGAATGTATAACTCGAGAAATATATAGAAAAAGCCATTGATTGCGAATAAAAGTCCATTTATAGTCACCCAT
>NW_018397980.1:9234-9373 GCF_002168275.2 Theobroma umbraticum | reverse complement strand
GACTTATTACTCGCTTTAAATAGTTTTTCAATCTCATAATTGATGTTAAGTTAAATTGTTTTAAATTTTTTATTAAAACATTCTCTAATTGAATGTACCTCGAGAAACATGAAGAAACAAGCATTCATTAACAAGAAAG
>NW_018397980.1:8838-9028 GCF_002168275.2 Theobroma umbraticum | reverse complement strand
ACTCGCTTTAAATGGTTTTACAATCTCATAATTGATTTTAAATTTAATTTTTTATATTTTTTGTTAAAACAGACTATAATTGAATATCCGTCTCAGGAAACACACAAATAAAAGCCATTCATTGAGAAAAAAAGTTTATTTATAGTCACTCATTCCTTAAAAAGCCTTATTACTCGCTTTAAATAGTTTT
>NW_018397980.1:8507-8688 GCF_002168275.2 Theobroma umbraticum | reverse complement strand
TTATAGTCACTCATTCCTTCAAAAGCTTTATTACCCGCTTTAAATAGTTTTATATTCTCATAATTGATTTTAAGCTAAATTTTTTTATATTTTTCTTTAAAACAGGTAATAATTAAATGTGTAACTCAAGAAACGTGCAGAAAAAGCCATTGATTGAGAAGAAAAGTCCATTTATAGTCAC
>NW_018397980.1:8107-8241 GCF_002168275.2 Theobroma umbraticum | reverse complement strand
TAATTGAATGTCTACCTCAGGAAACATGAAGAAACAAGCATTCATTAATAAAAACAGTCCATTTAAAGTCACCCATTCCTTCAAAAGTATTATTACTCGATTTAAATAGTTTTATAATCTCATAATTAATTTTA
>NW_018397980.1:7580-7718 GCF_002168275.2 Theobroma umbraticum | reverse complement strand
ATTAAAACAAACTATAATTGAATACCTACCTTGGGAAACGTGTAAAAAAAGCCTATTTATTGTGAGAAAATATCCATTTATAGTTACCCATTCCTTCAAAAGTATTATCACTCGGTTTAAATGGTTTTATAATCTCAT
>NW_018397980.1:7370-7480 GCF_002168275.2 Theobroma umbraticum | reverse complement strand
TTTAATCAAAAATGTAAAAAAAATTCAACTTAAAATCAATTATGAGATTATAAAGCCACTTAAAGCGAGTAATAAGCTTTTTGAAAGAATGGGTGACTCTAAATGGACTT
>NW_018397980.1:7146-7360 GCF_002168275.2 Theobroma umbraticum | reverse complement strand
TGAATGCTTGTTTCTTCATGTTTCCCAAGGTACACATTCAATTATAGTATTTTTAATCAAAAAATTAAAAAATTTAACTTAAAATCAATTATGATATTGAAAAACTATTTAAAGCGAGTAACAAGCCTTTTGAAAGAATGGGTGACCATAAATGGACTTTTCTTCTCAATCAATGGCTTTTTCTGCACGTTTCTTGAGTTAAACATTCAATTAT
>NW_018397980.1:6770-6925 GCF_002168275.2 Theobroma umbraticum | reverse complement strand
ATTATTAGATTATAAAACTATTTAAAGTGGGTAATAAGGCTTTTGAAGGAATGACTGACTATAAATGGACTTGTCTTCTCAATGACTGGCTTTTTTGCATGTTTCTCAAGACAGAGATTCAACTATAGTATGTTTTAATTAAAAATATAAAAAAA
>NW_018397980.1:6266-6431 GCF_002168275.2 Theobroma umbraticum | reverse complement strand
TTATGAGATTATAAAACTATTTAAAGCGAGTAATAACGCTTTTGAAGGAATGAGTGACTATGAATAGACTTTTCTTCTCAATGAATAGCTTTTTGCAAGTTTCTCGAGGTGAACATTCAATTATAGTCTGTTTTAATAAAAAATATAAAAAAATTTAACTTAAAA
>NW_018397980.1:5750-5871 GCF_002168275.2 Theobroma umbraticum | reverse complement strand
ATTAAACTTAAAATCAATTATGAGATTATATAACTATTTAAAGCGGGTAATAAGTCTTTTGAAGGAATGAGTGACTATAAGTGGACGTTTTTTTTAAATGAATGGCTTTTTTTGCACATTT
>NW_018397980.1:5307-5493 GCF_002168275.2 Theobroma umbraticum | reverse complement strand
AACAAAAAATACAAAAACATTCAACTTTAAATCAATTATGAGATTATAAAACCATGAAAAGCGGGTAACAAGCCTTTTGAAGGAATAAGTGACTATAAATGAATTGTTTTTCTTAATAAATGGCTTTTTTTGCACGTTTCTCAAGATAGACAATCAATTATAATCTGTTTTAATAAAAAATATAAA
>NW_018397980.1:4716-4895 GCF_002168275.2 Theobroma umbraticum | reverse complement strand
AAAACAAATTCAACTTAAAATCAATTATGAGATTATAAAGCCATTTAAAGCGAGAAACAAACTTTTTGAAAGAATGGATGACTTTAAATGGACTTTTCTTATCAATGAATGCTTGTTTATTCACGTTTCCCAAGGTACACATTCAATTATAGTTTGTTTTAATCAAAAAATTAAAAAAA
>NW_018397980.1:4382-4594 GCF_002168275.2 Theobroma umbraticum | reverse complement strand
AGTAATAAGCCTTTTAAAGGAATAAGTGACTATAAATTGACTTTTCTTCTCAATCAATGGCTTTTTCTTCACGTTCTCGAGTTAAACATTCAATTATTATCTGTTTCAAAGAAAAATAAAAAACAATTTAGCTTAAAATCAATTATGAGATTATAAAACTTTTTAAAGCAGGTAATAAAACTTTTGAAGGAATGAGTGACTATAAATGGACT
>NW_018397980.1:4281-4372 GCF_002168275.2 Theobroma umbraticum | reverse complement strand
ATGAATAGATTTTTTTTGCATGTTTCACGAGGTAGACATTCAATTATAGTCTATTTTAATAAAAAATGTAAAAAAATTTAGCTTAAAATCA
>NW_018397980.1:4051-4181 GCF_002168275.2 Theobroma umbraticum | reverse complement strand
AAGGAATTGGTGACTATAAATGAACTTTTCTTCTCAATCATTGGCTTTTTCTGCACGTTCTTGAGTTAGACATTCAATTATTGTCTGTTTTACAGGAAAATATAAAAAATTCAACTTAAAATCAATTTTG
>NW_018397980.1:3717-3844 GCF_002168275.2 Theobroma umbraticum | reverse complement strand
CTAAATAGACTTTTTTTGTCAATCAATGTCTTTTTCTGCATGTTTCTCGAGATAAGCATTCAATTATTGTCTATTTTAAAGAAAAATATAATAAAATTCAACTTAA
The DNA here is from genome assembly GCF_002168275.2 of Theobroma umbraticum. Taxonomy (NCBI): domain Eukaryota; kingdom Viridiplantae; phylum Streptophyta; class Magnoliopsida; order Malvales; family Malvaceae; genus Theobroma; species Theobroma umbraticum. Next base: position 3,738 of record NW_018397980.1, on the reverse strand, counting down.
AATCAATTATGAGATTATAAA
>NW_018397980.1:3006-3124 GCF_002168275.2 Theobroma umbraticum | reverse complement strand
AGTAAGGCTTTTGAAGGAATGAGTGGCTATAAATGGACTTTTCTTTTTAATGAATAGGCTTTTTTTGCACGTTTCCCAAGGTAAAAATTCAATTATAGTTTGTTTTAACAAAAAATAC
>NW_018397980.1:2832-2996 GCF_002168275.2 Theobroma umbraticum | reverse complement strand
AACTTTAAATCAATTATGAGATTATAAAACCAATAAAAGCGGGTAACAAGCCTTTTGAAGGAATGAGTGACTCTAAATGACTTTTTTTCTTAATAAATGGCTTTTTTTGTACGTTTCTCAAGATAGACAATCAATTATAATCTGTTTTAATAAAAAATATAAAA
>NW_018397980.1:2530-2732 GCF_002168275.2 Theobroma umbraticum | reverse complement strand
TTCAACTTAAAATCAATTATGAGATTATAAAACTATTTAAAGCGGATAATAACGTTTTTGAAGGAATGAGTGACTATGAATGGACTTTTCCTCTCAATGAATGGCTTTTTTTGCACATTTCTCGAGGTGAACATTCAATTATATTCTATTTTAATAAGAAATATAAAAAAATTTAACTTAAAATCAATTATGAGATTATAAA
>NW_018397980.1:2192-2366 GCF_002168275.2 Theobroma umbraticum | reverse complement strand
TAAGGCTTTCGAAAGAATGGGTGACTAAAAATGAATTTTTCTTCTTAATGAATGGCTCTTTCTATATCTTTCATGAGACAGGCATTCAATTATAGTCTATTTTAAAGAAAAATGTAAATATATTAAACTTAAAATTAATTATGAGATTATATAACTATTTAAAGCGGGTAATAA
>NW_018397980.1:2071-2182 GCF_002168275.2 Theobroma umbraticum | reverse complement strand
GGAATGAGTGACTATAAGTGGACGTTTTTTCTAAATGACTGGCTCTTTTTGCACGTTTCTTGAGGTGGACATTCGATTATAGTCTGTTTTAATAAAAAATGTAAAAAATTT
>NW_018397980.1:1853-2061 GCF_002168275.2 Theobroma umbraticum | reverse complement strand
TCAATTATGAGATTATAAAACTATTTAAACCGAGTATTGAGGCTTTTGAAGGAATGAGTGGCTATAAATAGACTTTTCTTTTTAATGAACAGGCTTTTTTTGCACTTTTCCCAAGGTAAGAATTCAATTATAGTTTGTTTTAACAAAAAATACGAAAACATTCAACTTTAAATCAATTATGAGATTATAAAACCATTAAAAGCGGGTA
>NW_018397980.1:1346-1461 GCF_002168275.2 Theobroma umbraticum | reverse complement strand
TAAATGGACTTCTCTTCTCAATGAATGGCTTTTTTTGCATGTTTCCCAAGGTGGGCATTCAATTATAGTCTGTTTTAACAAAAAATGTAAAAATAATTCAACTTAAAATCAATTA
>NW_018397980.1:1243-1336 GCF_002168275.2 Theobroma umbraticum | reverse complement strand
AAACCATTTAAACCGAGTGATAATACTTTTGAAAGAATGGGTAGCTATAAATGGATATTTTTTTACAATGAACAGGCTTTTTTTACACGTTTC
>NW_018397980.1:944-1143 GCF_002168275.2 Theobroma umbraticum | reverse complement strand
TCAAAAATATAAAAAAATTTAACTTAAAATCAATTATGAGATTATCAATTTATTTAAAGCGAGTAATTAGCCTTTTGAAGGAATGTGTAACTATAAATGGACTTCTCTTCTCAATGAATGGCTTTTTTTGCATGTTTTCCAAGGTGAAAATTCAATTATAGTCTGTTTTAAGAGAAAATGTAAAAAAAATCAACTTAAA
>NW_018397980.1:854-934 GCF_002168275.2 Theobroma umbraticum | reverse complement strand
AGATTATAAAACCATTTAAATCGAGTGATAATACTTTTGAAGGAATGGGTAGCTATAAATTGACATTTTTTCACAATGAA
>NW_018397980.1:322-432 GCF_002168275.2 Theobroma umbraticum | reverse complement strand
TTTCTCAATGAATGGCTTTTTTTTGCATGTTTCACCCGACAGACATTTAATTATAGTATATTTTAACAAAAAATGTAAAAAAATTTAACTTAAAATCAATTATGAGATTA
>NW_018397980.1:195-309 GCF_002168275.2 Theobroma umbraticum | reverse complement strand
AGCGGGTAATAAGGCTTTTTAAGGAATGAGTCACTATAAATGGACTTTTTTTCTTAATGAATGGCTTTTATTTGCGTGTTTCCTGAGACGAACATTCAATTATAGTCTGTTTTA
>NW_018397980.1:98-185 GCF_002168275.2 Theobroma umbraticum | reverse complement strand
TAAAAAAGGTCCATTTAAAATCAATTATGAGATTGTAAAACCATTTAAAGCGAGATATAAGCTTTTTGAAGGAATGGGTGACTCTAA
>NW_018397980.1:0-88 GCF_002168275.2 Theobroma umbraticum | reverse complement strand
CTTGTTAATGAATGCTTGTTTCTTCATGTTTTTCGAGGTACATTCAATTATAGAATGTTTTAATAAAAAATTTAAAACAATTTAACTT
>NW_018397979.1:2300-2401 GCF_002168275.2 Theobroma umbraticum | reverse complement strand
TTTTTGTTAAAATAGATTATAATTGAATGTCTACCTTGAGAAACATGAAGAAAAAGTCTTTCATTGGTAAGAAAAGTCTATTTATAGTCACCCATTCCTTC
>NW_018397979.1:2163-2290 GCF_002168275.2 Theobroma umbraticum | reverse complement strand
TTATTGACTGTAAATGGTTTTATAATCTCATAATTGATTTTAGACTGAATTTTTTGACCTTTTTGGTTAGAACAGATTATAATTGAATATCTACCTTAGGAAATGTGAAGAAAAAGGTATTCATTGG
>NW_018397979.1:1727-1892 GCF_002168275.2 Theobroma umbraticum | reverse complement strand
AGTTGAATATTTTTACATTATTGGTTAAAACAGACTAGAATTGAATGTCTACCTTAAGAAATATGAAGAATGAAGCATTCATTGGCAAGAAAAGTTCATTTATTGTCACTTATACCTTCAAAAGCCTTATTACTTGCTTTAAATGGTTTTATAATATCATAATTG
>NW_018397979.1:1194-1472 GCF_002168275.2 Theobroma umbraticum | reverse complement strand
GAATGTCTACCTTGAGAAATGTGAAGAAAAAGGCATTCAATGGTAAGAAAAGTCTATTTGTTGTTACCCATTGCTTCATAAGCCTTATTGCTCACTTTAAATAGTTTTATAATCTCAAAAATGATTTTAAGTTCAAATTTATTTATATTTTTATTTAATATAAATTATAATTGAATGTCAAGCTCGAGAAAGTTGAAGAAAAAGGCATGCGTTGGTAAGAAAAGCCTATTTATAGTCACTTATTCCTTCAAAAGCTTTATTACTCACTTTAAATAGTT
>NW_018397979.1:1048-1184 GCF_002168275.2 Theobroma umbraticum | reverse complement strand
AAAATTGATTTAAATTTGAATTCTTTGTAAATTTTTGGTTCAAAGAGATTATAACTGAATGTCTACCTCGAGAAACATCAAGAAAAGGTCTTTCATTGGCAAGAAAAGTCCATTTATAGTAACCCATTCCTTCAAA
>NW_018397979.1:720-1038 GCF_002168275.2 Theobroma umbraticum | reverse complement strand
CTCATTTTAAATGGTTTTATAACCTTATAATTGATTTTAGGTTGATTTTTTTGACCTTTTTGGTTAGAACAGATTATAATTGATTGTGTACCTCAAGAAATGTAAAGAAAAAGGATTCATTGGCAGGAAAAGTCTATTTATAGTCATCCATTGCTTCGAAAGCCTTATTACTCATTTTAAATAGTTTTACAGTCTCAAAATTGATTTTAACTTCAAATTTATTTATATTTTTTATTAAAAAATGTTATAATTGAATGTCTAGCTTGAGAAACGTAAAGAAAAAGGCATATGTTGGTAAAAAAAGCCCATTTATAGTCA
>NW_018397979.1:340-710 GCF_002168275.2 Theobroma umbraticum | reverse complement strand
TAAAAGCCTTATTACTCACTTTAAAGGGTTTCATAATCTCAAAATTTATCTATATTTGAATTCTTTGTACATTTTTGGCTGAAACAGATTATAATTGAATGCCTACCTCGAGAAATGTCACGAAAAGGTCTTTCATTGGCAAGAAAAATCCATTTATAGTCACCTATTCTTTCAAAAACCTTATTACTCGTTGTAAAAGCTTTTACAATCTCATACTTTATTTTAAATTGAATTATTTTACATTTTGGGTTAAAACATATTATAATTGAATGTCTAGCTCGAGAAATATGAAGAAAAAGACATTCGTTGGTACGAAAAGCCCATTTATAGTCAACTATTCCTTTAAAAGCCTTATTAGTCACTTTAAATG
>NW_018397979.1:143-330 GCF_002168275.2 Theobroma umbraticum | reverse complement strand
CTCAAAATTGATTTAAATTTGAATTCTTTGTAAATGTTTGGTTAAAATAGATTATAATTGAATACCCACCTCGAGAAACGTGAAGAACAAGACTTTCATTGGCAAAAAAAGTCTATTTATAGTCACCCATTCCTTCAAAAACTTCAGTACTCGCTTTAAATAGCTTTATAATCTCATAATTGATTTT
>NW_018397979.1:0-133 GCF_002168275.2 Theobroma umbraticum | reverse complement strand
TTTTGACGTTTTTGGTTAGAACATATTATAATTGAATATCTTCCTTGGGAAACGTGAAGAAAAGATATTCATTGGCAAGAAAAGTCTATTTATAGCTGCTCATTCCTTCAAAAGTCTTATTACTCATTTTAAA
>NW_018397978.1:5288-5416 GCF_002168275.2 Theobroma umbraticum | reverse complement strand
GACTATAAATAGACTTTTCTTGCCAATGGATATCTTTTTCTTTATGTTTCTCGAACAAACATTCAATTATAATTTGTTTTAAAAAATATATAAAAAATTCAAATAAAAAACAATTATGAGATTATAAA
>NW_018397978.1:5142-5264 GCF_002168275.2 Theobroma umbraticum | reverse complement strand
TTTTGAAGGCATGGGTGACTATAAATGGACTTTTCTTGTCAATAAATATCTATTTCTTCTCATTTCTTGAGGTAGATATTCAATTATAATCTGGCTTAATAAAAAATATAAAAAAATTTAAA
>NW_018397978.1:4541-4667 GCF_002168275.2 Theobroma umbraticum | reverse complement strand
ATATAAAAAAGTTCAACTTAAAATTAATTATGAGATTACAAAACTATTTAAAGCTTGTAATAAGGCTTCCGGAGGCATGGGTGACAATAAATGGACTTCTCTTGCCAATGGATATCATTTTCTTTA
>NW_018397978.1:4042-4168 GCF_002168275.2 Theobroma umbraticum | reverse complement strand
AGTAATAAGGCTTTCGAAGGCATGGGTGACTATAAATGGACTTTTCTTGTCAATAGATATCTATTTCTTCACGTTTCTTGAGGCAAACATTCAATTATAATCTATTTTAATAAAAATATAAAAAAT
>NW_018397978.1:3622-3822 GCF_002168275.2 Theobroma umbraticum | reverse complement strand
AGGCATGGGTGACTATAAATGGACTTTTCTTGCCAATAGATATCTATTTCTTCATGTTTCTTGAAGCAGACATTCAATTATAATCTATTTTAATAAAAATATAAAAATTCAAATTAAAATCAATTATGAGGTTATAAAATCATTTGAACCGAGTAATAAGGCTTTTGAAGTTATGGGTGATTATAAATGGACTTCTCTTG
>NW_018397978.1:3386-3516 GCF_002168275.2 Theobroma umbraticum | reverse complement strand
TAAAAAATTTCAACTTAAAACTAATTATGAGATTAAAAAAGCATTTAAAGTGAGAAATAAGGCTTCCGAGGGCATAGGTGACTATAAATGGACTTTTTTTGCTAATGGATATCTTTTTCTTCACGTTTCT
>NW_018397978.1:2942-3053 GCF_002168275.2 Theobroma umbraticum | reverse complement strand
TTTTCTTAACGTTTCTTGAGGCAGACATTCAATTATAATCTGTTTTAATAAAAACTTTAAAAAACTCAAATTAAAATCAATTATGAGATTATAAAATCATTTAAAGCGAGT
>NW_018397978.1:2584-2746 GCF_002168275.2 Theobroma umbraticum | reverse complement strand
AAGCCGAGTAATAAGGCTTTTGAAAGCATGGATGACTACAAATGGACTTTTCTTACTAATGGATATCTATTTCTTCTCGTTTCTCAAGGTAGACATTCAATTATAATTTGACTTAATAAAAAATATAAAAAAATTTAAATTAAAATCAATTATGAGATTATA
>NW_018397978.1:2141-2252 GCF_002168275.2 Theobroma umbraticum | reverse complement strand
TTAAAATCAATTATGAGGTTATAAAATTATTTAATGCGAGTAATAAGGCTTTCACAAGCATGGGTGACTACAAATGGACTTTTCTTGCCAATGGATATCATTTTGTTCATG
>NW_018397978.1:1710-1839 GCF_002168275.2 Theobroma umbraticum | reverse complement strand
TTTCGAAGGCATCGGTGACAATAAACGGACTTCTCTTGCCAATGGATATGATTCACTTTACGTTTTTTATGGCACACATTCAATTATAATTTGTTTTAATAAAAAATATAAAAAAATTTAAATTAAAAT
>NW_018397978.1:1345-1484 GCF_002168275.2 Theobroma umbraticum | reverse complement strand
CAAGGCGTGGGTGACTATAAATGGACTTTTCTTGCCAATGGATATCTTTTCGTTCCAGTTTCTTGAGACAGACGTTTAATTATATTCTATTTTTATAAAAATTACAAAAAAAATCAACTTAAAACTAATTATGAGGTTA
>NW_018397978.1:1134-1284 GCF_002168275.2 Theobroma umbraticum | reverse complement strand
GGTGACTATAAATGGACTTTTCTTACCAATGGATATCTTTTTCTTAACGTTTCTCGAGCTAGACATTCAATTATAATCTGTTTTAATATAAAATAAAAAAAACTCAAATTAAAATCAATTATGGGATTATAAAATCATTTAAAGCGAGTA
>NW_018397978.1:964-1112 GCF_002168275.2 Theobroma umbraticum | reverse complement strand
TGACTATAAATGGACTTTTCTTGCCAATGGATATCTTTTTCTTCATGTTTCTCACGGTAGACATTCACTTATAATCTATTTTAATAAAAATATGAAACAATTCAAATTAAAATCAATTATGAGGTTATAAAATCATTAAAAGCGAGTG
>NW_018397978.1:610-751 GCF_002168275.2 Theobroma umbraticum | reverse complement strand
ATTTAAAGCTAGTAATAAGGTTTTGAAGGCATGGGTGACTATAAATGGACTTTTTTTGTCAATGGATATCGTTTTCTTCATGTTTCGCGAGGTAAACATTCAATTATAATCTATTTTAAAGAAAATTATAAAAACATTCAA
>NW_018397978.1:93-320 GCF_002168275.2 Theobroma umbraticum | reverse complement strand
TTTGAAGGCGTGGGTGATTATAAATGGACTTTTCCTGCCAATGGATATTTTTTTGTTTCAGTTTCCTGAGATAGACGTTCAATTATAATCTATGTTTATAAAAATTGAAAACAAAATTGAACTTAAAACCAATTATGAGGTTATACAGTCATTTAAAGCTAGTAATAAGGCTTTTCAAGGCATAGGTCACAATAAATGGACCTTGTTTGCCAATGGATATCTTTTTC
>NW_018397978.1:0-83 GCF_002168275.2 Theobroma umbraticum | reverse complement strand
CTGAAGCAGACATTTAATTATAATCTTTTTTATTAAAAAATATAAAAAAATTTAACTTAAAACTAATTATGGGATTAAAAAAA
>NW_018397977.1:1357-1444 GCF_002168275.2 Theobroma umbraticum | reverse complement strand
TTATTACTCACTTTAAATAGTTTTATTATCTCAAAATTGATTTATGTTCAATTTTTTTTTTACATTTTGGTTAAAACAGACTATAAT
>NW_018397977.1:1251-1347 GCF_002168275.2 Theobroma umbraticum | reverse complement strand
CACTTAGAAACGTGAAGAAAAAAGTTTTTATTGGTAAGAAAAGTCCATTTATAGTCATCCATTTCTTCAAAAGCCTTATTACCCATTTTAAATGGT
>NW_018397977.1:1087-1241 GCF_002168275.2 Theobroma umbraticum | reverse complement strand
CAAAATTGATTTTATGTTCAATTTTTTTTTACAATTTTGGTTAAGACAAACTATAATTGAATGTCTACCTCAGGAAACATGAAGAAAAAAGCATTCACTGATAAAAAAAAGTCTATTTATAGTCTCACATTCCTTCAAAAGCCTTATTACTCGC
>NW_018397977.1:915-1077 GCF_002168275.2 Theobroma umbraticum | reverse complement strand
TTTATAATCTCATAATTGATTTGAAGTTCAATTATTTTTATTTTTGGCTAAAACAGATTATAATTGAATGTCTATCTCGAGAAACATGACGAAAAAGACATTTATCGATAAAAAAAGTCTATTTATAGTCACCCATTCCTTCAAAAGCCTTATTACTTGCTT
>NW_018397977.1:290-455 GCF_002168275.2 Theobroma umbraticum | reverse complement strand
CTTATTAGTTACTTTAAATAGATTTATAATCTCATAATTGATTTTAAGTTGAATGTTTTACATTTTTTTAAAACAGACTATAATTGAATGCTTACCTCGAGAAACGTATAGAAAAACCTATTTATTTGGAAGAGAAGTCCATTTATAGTCTCTCATTCCTTCAAA
>NW_018397977.1:116-264 GCF_002168275.2 Theobroma umbraticum | reverse complement strand
TTATAATCTCATAATTGATTTTAAGTTGATTTTTTTTTATTTTTGGTTAAAACAGACTATAATTGAATGTCTACCTCATGAAACATGAAAAAAATGAATTCATTTGCGAGAAAAGCCATTTTATTGTCACCCATTCCTTTAAAAGCCT
>NW_018397977.1:0-106 GCF_002168275.2 Theobroma umbraticum | reverse complement strand
ATTAAATAGTTTTATAATCTCAAAGTTGATTTTAAGTACAATTGTTTTTACTTTTTGATTAAAACATATTATAATTGAATGTCTACATTGAGAAACGTGAAGAGAA
>NW_018397976.1:1329-1487 GCF_002168275.2 Theobroma umbraticum | reverse complement strand
CCCGCTTTTAATGATTTTGTAATCTCATAATTGATTTTAAGTTGAATTTTTTTAAATTTTTTGTCGAAATAGACTATAATTGAATACCTACCTTGAGAAACGTGTTGAAAAAGCTTATTCTTTGAGAACTAAAGTCCATTTATAGTCACCCATTCCTT
>NW_018397976.1:1100-1319 GCF_002168275.2 Theobroma umbraticum | reverse complement strand
ATTACTCAATTTAAATGGTTTTATACTCTCATAATTGATTTTAACTTAAATGTTTTTACATTTTTAGTTAAAACAGACTATAATTAAATGCCTGCCCTAAGAAACGTGCAAAAAAAGCCTTTCATTGAGCAGAAAAGTCCATTTACAGTCACCCATTCCTTCAAAAGGTTTATTACTTGCTTTAAATGGCTTTATAATCTCATAATTGATTTTAAGTTG
>NW_018397976.1:974-1090 GCF_002168275.2 Theobroma umbraticum | reverse complement strand
CATTTTTGATTAAAACATACTATAATTGAATGTCTACCTCGAGAAATGTGAGAAAATAAGCATTTATTAATGAGAAAAGGGCATGTAGAGTCACCCATTCCTTCAAAAAGCTTATT
>NW_018397976.1:757-964 GCF_002168275.2 Theobroma umbraticum | reverse complement strand
AATAGTTTTATAATCTCAAAATTGATTTTAAGTTGATTTTTTTTAAATTTTTTTATTAAAACAGACTATAATTGAATGCTTGCCTCTGGAAACGTGCAAAAAAAGCCATTCATTGGGAAGAAAAGTCCATTTATAGTCCCTCATTCCTTCAAAGGCCTTATTGCCTGCTTTAAATGGTTTTATAATCTCATAATTGATTTTCAGTTG
>NW_018397976.1:652-747 GCF_002168275.2 Theobroma umbraticum | reverse complement strand
CATTTTTGATTAAAACATACTATAATTGAATGTCTACCTTGAGAAATGTGACAAAATAAGCATTCAGTAACGAGAAAAGGCCATGTAGAGTCACC
>NW_018397976.1:560-642 GCF_002168275.2 Theobroma umbraticum | reverse complement strand
AAAAGCTTATTATTTGCTTCAAATCGTTTTATAATCTCAAAATTGATTTTAAGTTGAATTTTTTTGCATTTTTTGTTAAAAC
>NW_018397976.1:414-550 GCF_002168275.2 Theobroma umbraticum | reverse complement strand
TGAATGCTTGCCTTGGGAAACATGCAAAAAAAGCCATTCATTCAAAAGAAAAGTCCATTTATAGTCCCTCATTCCTTCAAAGGTCTTATTACCCGCTTTAAATGGTTTTATAATCTCATAATTGATTTTAAGTTGA
>NW_018397976.1:0-213 GCF_002168275.2 Theobroma umbraticum | reverse complement strand
AATTTCATAATTGATTTTAAGTTGAATTTTTTTACATTTTTCTTTAAAGCAGACAATAGTTGAATGTCTAACTTAAGAAACGTGCTGCAAAAGCCATTAGTTGAGAAGAAAAATCCATTTATAGTCATCCATTCCTTCAAAAGGGTTATTACTCGCTTGAAATAGTTTTATAATCTCATAATTTATTTTAAGTTGAATTGTTTTACATTTTTG
>NW_018397975.1:1941-2098 GCF_002168275.2 Theobroma umbraticum | reverse complement strand
AAGTGAGTAATAAGGCTTTCGAAGGCATGGGTGACTACAAATGGACCTTTTTTGTCAATGGATATCTTTTTCTTCATGTTTCTCAAGGTAGAAATTCAATTACAATATGTTTTAATAAAAATATAGAAAAATTCAACTTAAAATCAATTACGAGATT
>NW_018397975.1:1676-1792 GCF_002168275.2 Theobroma umbraticum | reverse complement strand
ACATTCAAGTATAATCTGTTTTAATAACAAATATAAAAAATTTTAACTTAAAACGAATTATAAGATTAAAAAACCATTTAAAGCGAGTAATAAGGCTTTCGAAGGTATGGGTGACT
>NW_018397975.1:1047-1160 GCF_002168275.2 Theobroma umbraticum | reverse complement strand
TTTTCTTCACGTTTCTTGATGCAGACATTCAATTATAATCTATTTTAATAAAAAAATATAAAAAACTGAAATTAAAATCAATTATGAGGTTATAAAATCATTTAAAGCGAGTC
>NW_018397975.1:801-929 GCF_002168275.2 Theobroma umbraticum | reverse complement strand
ATAAAAAAGTTCAACTTAAAACTAATTATGAGATTAAAAACTATTTAAAGCGAGCAATAAGGCTTTCGAAGGTGTGGGTGAGTATATATGGACTTTTCTTGCCAATGGATATCTTTTTCTTCACGTTT
>NW_018397975.1:225-365 GCF_002168275.2 Theobroma umbraticum | reverse complement strand
CCAGTTTAATAAAAAAATATAAAAAAATTTAACTTAAAATCAATTACGAGATTAGAAAACTATTTAAAGTGCGTAATAAGGCTTTCGAAGGCATAGGTGAGTACAAATGGATATTTCTTGCCAGTGGATATTTTTTTCTT
>NW_018397975.1:126-215 GCF_002168275.2 Theobroma umbraticum | reverse complement strand
GAGGCAGACATTCAAGTATAATCTATTTGAATAACAAATATAAAAAATTTTAAATTAAAACTAATTATGAGATTAAAAAACTATTTAAA
>NW_018397975.1:0-116 GCF_002168275.2 Theobroma umbraticum | reverse complement strand
AGGCTTTCGAAGGTATGGGTGACTATAAATCGACTTTTCTTGCTAATGGATATCTTTTTCTCTGCATTTCTCAAGGTAAACATACAATTATAATCTGTTTTAATAATAAATATAAA
>NW_018397974.1:21132-21303 GCF_002168275.2 Theobroma umbraticum | reverse complement strand
TAATCTCATAATTGATTTTAAGTTGAATTGTTTTACATTTTTTATTAAAACAAATTTTAATTGAATATCTACCTTAGGAAACATGAAGAAAAGATATTCATTGGCAAGAAACGTCCATTTATATGAATCTATACCTTCAAAAGCCTTATTAGTCGCTTTAAATGTTTTGAT
>NW_018397974.1:21032-21122 GCF_002168275.2 Theobroma umbraticum | reverse complement strand
TTGATTTTAAGTTGAATTTTTTTACATTTTTTGTTGAATTAGATAATAATTGAATGTTTACCTCAGGAAACGTAAAGAAAAAGTTATTCA
>NW_018397974.1:20766-21022 GCF_002168275.2 Theobroma umbraticum | reverse complement strand
AAGTCCATTTATAATCAGTCATGCCTTCGAAGCCCTTATTACTCGCTTTGAATAATTTTACAATCCAATAATTGATTTTAAGTTGAATTTTTTTTATTTTTTTATTAAAATATATTATAATTGAATTTTTTCCTTAGAAAACATGAAGAAAAGATATCCATTGGAAAGAAAAGTTCTTTTGATTGTTGTCCATGCCTTTGAAAGCCTTATTACTCACTTTGAATGTTTTTAAAATCTCATAATAGATTTTAAGCTG
>NW_018397974.1:20654-20756 GCF_002168275.2 Theobroma umbraticum | reverse complement strand
AATTTTTTATTCAAACAAATTATAATTTAATGTCTCCCTCTCGAAACATAAAGAAAAAGATATCCATTGGTAAGAAAAATCCACTTATAGTCACCCATACCT
>NW_018397974.1:20356-20644 GCF_002168275.2 Theobroma umbraticum | reverse complement strand
TATTACTCACTTTAAATGGTTTTATAATCTCATAATTAATTTTAACTTATTTTTTTATATTTTTATTAAAATAGATTATAATTTAATACGAAACTTGAAAAACTTGAAGAAAAATATATCCATTGGCAAAAAGAGTCTATTTATAATTACCCATACCTGCAGAAGCTTTATTACTCGCTTTAAATGGATTTACAATCTCATAATTTATTTTAAGTTGAATTTTTTTACATATTTTTTTAAAACAAATTATAATTGAATGTCTAACTCAGGAAACGTGAACAAAAAGAT
>NW_018397974.1:20112-20346 GCF_002168275.2 Theobroma umbraticum | reverse complement strand
AAGAAAAGCCCATTTATATTATCTTATGCCTTCAAAAGCATTATTAGTCACTTTGAATGTTTTTATAATCTCATAATTGATTTTCAGTTAAATTTTTTTACTTTTTTTGTTGAAACAGATAATAATTGAATGTCTGCCTAAGGAAACGTAAAGAAAAAGATATCCATTGGTAAGAAAAGTCCATTTATAATCAACCATGCCATCGAAAGCCTTATTACCCGCTTTGAATAGTTT
>NW_018397974.1:19990-20102 GCF_002168275.2 Theobroma umbraticum | reverse complement strand
TAATTGATTTTAAGTTGAATATTTTTATATTTCTTATGAAAACAGATTGTAATTAAATGTCTTCTTTGAGAAACATGAAGAAAAGATATCCATTGGCAAGAAAAGTCCATTT
>NW_018397974.1:19865-19980 GCF_002168275.2 Theobroma umbraticum | reverse complement strand
ATGCCTTCGAAAACCTTATTAGTCGCTTTGAATGTTTTTAAAATCTCATAATAGATTTTAAGCTGAATTTTTTTTATATTTTTTATTCAAACAAATTATAATTTAATGTCTACCT
>NW_018397974.1:19116-19725 GCF_002168275.2 Theobroma umbraticum | reverse complement strand
TTACTCACTTTAAATAGTTTTATAATTTCATAATTGATTTTAAGTTAATTTTTTACATTTTTATTAAAACGGATTATAATTGAATGTCTATCTCGAGAAACGTGAAGAAAAAAATATCTATTGGCAAGAAAAGTCTATTTATAGTCTCCCATGCCTTCGGTTGCCTTATTACTCTCTTTAATTGGTTTTGCAATCTCATAATTGATTTTATGTTAAAATTTTTTACATTTTTTTAAAATAGATTATAATTGAATGTTTACCTCAAGAAAAGTGAAGAAAAGACATCCATTGGTAAGAAAAGACCATTTACAATCACCCATAGCTTCGAAAGCCTTATTACTCGGTTTAAATGTTTTTACAATCAATAATAGATTTTAAGCTAAATTTTTTTATATTTTTTATTAAGACAGATTATAATTTAATATCTACCTCGGGAAACATAAAGAAAAAGATATCCATTAGTAAGAAAAGTCCATTTATTGCCACCATTGCCTTCGAAAGCCTTATTACTCTCATTAAATGGTTATATAATCCCATAATTGATTTTAAGTTAACTTTTTTATATTTTTTATTAAAATAGATTATAATTGAATATGTACCTTGAGAAAC
>NW_018397974.1:18857-19016 GCF_002168275.2 Theobroma umbraticum | reverse complement strand
TTTTATTAAAATAGATTATAATTGAATGTCTACCTTGAGAAACGTGAAAAAAAAAAATCTATTCGCAAGAAAAGTTTATTTATAGTCGCCCATTCCTTCGGATACCTTATTACTCTCTTTAAATGGTTTTGCAATCTCATAATTGATTTTAGGTTGAAT
>NW_018397974.1:18685-18847 GCF_002168275.2 Theobroma umbraticum | reverse complement strand
TTTTATTAAAACAGATTATAATTGAATGTTTACTTCGAGAAAAGTGAAGAAAAGACATCCATTGGCAAGAAAAGTCCATTTATAATCAACCATACCTTCGAAAGCCTTATTACTTGGTTTAAATGTTTTTAAAATCAATAATAGATTTTAAGCTGAATTTTT
>NW_018397974.1:18240-18675 GCF_002168275.2 Theobroma umbraticum | reverse complement strand
TATTAAGACAAATTATAATTTAATATCTACCGCGGGAAATATAAAGAAAAAGATATCCATTAGTAAGAAAAGTCCATTTATAGCCACCATTGCCTTCGAAAGCTTTATTACTCGCATTAAACGGTTATGTAATCTCATAATTAATTTTAAGTTAATTTTTTTATATTTTTTATTAAAATAGATTATAATTGAATATGTACTTTGAGAAACGTGAATAAAAAGATATTCATTGTCAAGAAAGTTCATTTATAGTCACCCATGCCTTCGAAAGCCTTTTTACTCGCTTTAAATATTTTTTTAAACTCATAATTGATTTTAAGTTTAATGTTTTTATATTTTTAGGTAAAACAGATAATAATTGAATGTCTTCCTAAGGAAATGTGAAGAAAAAGATATCCACTAGCAAGAAAAGTCTATTTATAGTCTCTCATACCT
>NW_018397974.1:18077-18230 GCF_002168275.2 Theobroma umbraticum | reverse complement strand
TATTACCCGCTTTAAATGGTTTTATAATCTCATAATCAATTTTAGATTGAATTTTTTTACATTTTTTATTAAAACAAATTATAATTGAATATCTACCTCAGGAAATGTGAAGAACAATATATTCATTGGCAAAAAAAGTCCATTTATATTAAC
>NW_018397974.1:17828-18067 GCF_002168275.2 Theobroma umbraticum | reverse complement strand
AAAACCCTTATTAGTCGCTTTAAATATTTTTATAATCTCATAACTAATTTGAAGTTGAATTTTTTTATATTTTTGGTTGAAACAGATAGTAATTGAATGTCTGCCTCAAGAAATGTAAAGAGAAAGATATCCATTGGCAAGAAAAGTCCATTTATAGTCACACATGCTTTCGAAAGCCTTATTACTCGCTTTGAATGTTTTAAAAATCTAATAATAGATTTTAAGCTGAACTTTTTAAA
>NW_018397974.1:17365-17728 GCF_002168275.2 Theobroma umbraticum | reverse complement strand
ATTATGAGATTATAAAACCATTTAAAGCGAGTAATAAGGCTTTCGAAGGCAATGATGACTATAAATAGACTTTTCTTACTAATGGATATCTTTTTCTTTATGTTTCTTGAGGTAGATATTAAATTATAATCTGTTTTAATAAAAAATATAAAAAATTTAACTTAAAATCTATTATTAGATTATAAAAATATTTACACCGGGTAATAAGGCTTTCGAAGGCATAGGTGACTATAAATTGACTTTTCTTACCAATGGATATCTTCACTTTTATCGAGGTAAACATTCACTTATAATCTGTTTTAATAAAAATGTAAAATTATTCAACTTAAAATCAATTATGAGATTGTAAAACCATTTAAAGCG
>NW_018397974.1:16572-16876 GCF_002168275.2 Theobroma umbraticum | reverse complement strand
AATTCAACTTAAAATCAATTATGAGATTATAAAAACATTTAAAGCGACTAATAAAGCTTTTGAAGCCATAAGTTAATATAAATGGACTTTTCTTGCCAATAAATATCTTTTTCTTGACGTTTCCTGAGGTAGTCATTCAATTATAATTTGTTTTAATAAAAAATATAAAAAATTCAATTATAATCTATTTTCTTCACTTTTATCGAGGTAAACATTCAATTATAATATGTTTTAATAAAAATGTAAAATTATTCAACTTAAAATCAATTATAAGATTGTAAAACCATTTAAAGCGAGTAATAAG
>NW_018397974.1:16367-16472 GCF_002168275.2 Theobroma umbraticum | reverse complement strand
TTTTATTAAAATAGATTATAATTGAATGTCTACCTCGAGAAACTTGAAGAAAAAATATCTATTGGCAAGAAAAGTCTACTTGTAGTCACCCATGCCTTCAGATGC
>NW_018397974.1:16223-16357 GCF_002168275.2 Theobroma umbraticum | reverse complement strand
GCTTTAAATGGTTTTGCAATCTCATAATTGATTTTAGGTTTAATTTTTTTACATTTTTATTAAAATAGATTATAATTGAATGTTTACCTCGAGAAAAGTAAAGAAAAGACATTCATTGGCAAGAAAAGTCCATT
>NW_018397974.1:16140-16213 GCF_002168275.2 Theobroma umbraticum | reverse complement strand
CATACCTTCGAAAGCCTTATTACTTGGTTTAAATGTTTTTACAATCAATAATAGATTTTAAGCTGAATTTTTT
>NW_018397974.1:15899-16130 GCF_002168275.2 Theobroma umbraticum | reverse complement strand
ATTAAGACAAATTATAATTTAATATCTACCTTGGGAAACATAAAAAAAAAAGATATCCATTAGTAAGAGAAGTCCTTTTATAGCCATTATTGCCTTCGAAAGCCTTATTACTCGCATTAAATGGTTATAAAATCTCATAATTGATTTTAACTTAATTTTTTTATATTTTTTATTAAAATAAATTATAATTGAATATCTACCTTGAGAAACATAAAGAAAAAGATATCCATT
>NW_018397974.1:15540-15705 GCF_002168275.2 Theobroma umbraticum | reverse complement strand
GTTTTATAATCTTATAATTGATTTTAAGTTGAATTTTTTTATATTTTTATTTAAGATAGATAATAATTGAATGTCTGCCTTAGAAAACGTGAAGAAAAAGATATCCATTTGTCATACCTTCGAAAGCCTTATTATTCGCTTTAAATGGTTTTATAATCTCATAAT
>NW_018397974.1:15403-15530 GCF_002168275.2 Theobroma umbraticum | reverse complement strand
TTGAATTTTTTTACATTTTTTACTAAAACAAATTATAATTGAATATCTGCCTTAGGAAATCTGAAGAAAAATATATTCATTCGCAAAAAAAGTCCATTTATATTAACCCATGCCTTCAAAACCCTTA
>NW_018397974.1:15008-15393 GCF_002168275.2 Theobroma umbraticum | reverse complement strand
TAAATGTTTTTATAATCTCATAACTAATTTTAAGTTGAATTTTTCTATATTTTTGGTTGAAACAGATAATAATTGAATGTCTGCCTCAAGAAACATAAAGAGAAAGATATCAATTGGCAAGAAAAGTGCATTTATAATCAGCCATGCCTTCAAAAGCCTTATTACTCGCTTTGAAAAGTTTTACAACCTCATAATTGGTTTTAAGTTGAATTTTTTTAGATTTTTTATTAAAACACATTATAATTGAATACTTTTCTCGGGAAACATGAAGAAAAGATATCCATTGGTAAGAAAAATCTATTTATAGTCACAAATGCTTTCGAAAGCCTTCTTACTCGCTTTGAATGTTTTTAAAATCTTATAATAGATTTTAAGCTGAATTTTT
>NW_018397974.1:14888-14998 GCF_002168275.2 Theobroma umbraticum | reverse complement strand
TATTCAAACAAATTATAATTTAATATCTACCTTTGGAAACATAACGAAAAAGATAACCATTGGTAAGAAAAATCCACTTATAGTCACCCATACCTTCGAAAGCCTTATTA
>NW_018397974.1:14629-14788 GCF_002168275.2 Theobroma umbraticum | reverse complement strand
ATCAATTATGAGATTATAAAACTATTTAAAATGAGTAATAAGGCTTTCAAAGGCAATGGTAACTATAAATGGACTTTTCTTATCAATGGATATCATTTTCTTTATGTTTTTTAAAATAGATATTAAATTATAATATGTTTTAATAAAAAATATAAAAAA
>NW_018397974.1:14461-14619 GCF_002168275.2 Theobroma umbraticum | reverse complement strand
AAATTAATTATGGGATTATAAAAATCTTTAAATCGAGTAATAAGGCTTTTGAAGGCATGGGTGACTATAAATGAACATTTCTTGCCAACGGATATCTTTTCTTCACTCCTCTCGAGGTAAACATTCAATTATAATCTGTTTTAATAAAAATGTAAAAA
>NW_018397974.1:14143-14451 GCF_002168275.2 Theobroma umbraticum | reverse complement strand
AAAATCAATTATGAGATTGTAAAACCATTTAAAGAGAGTAATAAGGCTGTCGAAGGCATGGGGACTATAAATGGACTTTTTTTGTGAATGGATATCTTATTTTTTATATTACTCAAGGTAGACATTCACTTATAATCTGTTTTAATAAAAATGTGAAAAAATGAACTTAAAATCAGTTATGAAATTATAAAACTATTTAAAGCGAGTAATAAGGCTTTCAAAGGTATGTGTGACTATAAGTAGATTTTTCTTACCAATGGATATCTTTTTCTTCATGTTTCTAGAGGTAAACATTAAATTATAATTTG
>NW_018397974.1:13919-14042 GCF_002168275.2 Theobroma umbraticum | reverse complement strand
TTCAAAGCGAGTAATAAGGCTTTCGAAGGCATGGGTGACTATAAATGGACTTTTTTACCAATGGATACCTTTTCTTCATGTTTCTCGAGGAAGACATTCAATTATAATCTGTTTTAATAAAAA
>NW_018397974.1:13617-13900 GCF_002168275.2 Theobroma umbraticum | reverse complement strand
TTAAATTAATTATAAATTGTAAAACTATTTAAAGCAGGTAATAAGGCTTTCGAAGGCATGACGGATTATAAATGGACTTTTCTTGCCAATGGATATCTTTTTCTTTACGTTTTCTAAGGCAGACATTCAATTATTATCTGTTTCGACTAAAAATGTAAAAAAATTTAACTTAAAATTAATTATAAGATTATAAAAACATTTAAAGCGTCTAATAAGGCTTTTGAAGGCATGAGTTAATATAAATAGTCTTTTCTTGCCAATGAATATCTTTTTCTTCACGTTT
>NW_018397974.1:13496-13607 GCF_002168275.2 Theobroma umbraticum | reverse complement strand
ACATTTAATTATAATCTGTTTTAATAAAAATGTAAAAAAATTAACTTAAAATCAATTATGAATTCATAAAACCATTTAAAGCGAGTAATAAGACTTTCGAAGGTATGTGTG
>NW_018397974.1:13087-13486 GCF_002168275.2 Theobroma umbraticum | reverse complement strand
GATTTTTCTTACCAATGGATATCTTTTCTTCATGTTTCCTGAGGAAAGCATTCAATTATAATGTGTTTTAATAAAAAATCTAAAAAAATTCAACTTAAAATCAATTATGACGTTGTAAAACTATTCAAAGCGAGTAATAAGGCTTTCGAAGGCATAGCTGATTATAAATGCACTTTTCTTGCCAATGGATATCTTTCTCTTTACGTTTCTTGATGCAGACATTTAATTATTATCTGTTTTAATAAAAAATATAAAAAAATTCAACTTAAAATTAGTTTTGAGAGTATAAAAACATTTAAAGCGACTAATAAGGGTTTTAAAGGCATGGCTTAATATAAATGGACTTTTTTTTGCCAATGAATATATTTTTCTTCACATTTCCTGAGGTAGATATTCAAT
>NW_018397974.1:12912-13009 GCF_002168275.2 Theobroma umbraticum | reverse complement strand
ATGGACTTTTTTTGCCAATGGATATCTTTTTCTTCAAGTTTCCTCTGACAGACAGACATTCAATTATTATCTGTTTTAACTAAAAATGTAAAAAAAT
>NW_018397974.1:12616-12902 GCF_002168275.2 Theobroma umbraticum | reverse complement strand
ATCAATTATGAGTTTATAAAACCATTTAAAGTGTGTAATAAGGCTTTCGAAGGTATGGGAGACTATAAATGGACTTTTCTTGCCAATGGATATCATTTTTTCACGTTTCTCGTAGTAGACATTTAATTATAATTTATTTTAATTAAAAATATAAAAAAATTCAACTTAAAATCTATTATTAAATTATAAAAACATTAAAACCGAAAATATAAAAAAATTCAACTTAAAATCTATTATTCAATTATAAAAACATTAAAACCGAGTAATAAGGCTTTCGAAGGCATGA
>NW_018397974.1:12421-12606 GCF_002168275.2 Theobroma umbraticum | reverse complement strand
ATGGACTTTTCTTGCTAATGGATATCGTTTTTTCACGTTTCTAGTAGTAGACATTTAATTATAATTTATTTTAATAAAAAATATAAAAAATTCAGCTTAAAATCTATTATTAAATTATAAAACATTTAAACCGAGTAATAAAGCTTTCGAAGGCATGGGTGACTATAAATGGACTTTTCTTACCA
>NW_018397974.1:11846-12399 GCF_002168275.2 Theobroma umbraticum | reverse complement strand
TTCTTGAGGTAGACATTCAATTATAATCTATTTTAATAAAAATATAAAAAAAAACTAACTTAAAGTCAATTATGAGATTATAAAATCATTTAAAACGAGTAATAAGATTTTCAAAGGTATGGGTGACTATAAGTGGATATTTCTTACCAATGGATATCTTCTTCTTCATATTTCCAGAGGTAGATATTAAATCATAATTTGTTTGAATAAAAAATATAAAAAAATTTAGCTTAAAATCTATTATAAGAGTGTAAAACTATTCAAAGCGAGTAATAAGGCTTTCGAAGGTATGGCTAATTATAAATGGACTTTTCTTGCCAATGGATATATTTTTCTTTACGTTTTTTGAGGCAGACATTCAATTATTATCTTTTTCAACCAAAAATGTGAAAAAATTATACTTAAAATCAATTATGAGATTATAAAGCCATTTAAAGCAAGTATTAAGACTTTCGAAGGCATGAGTGACTATAAATGGACTTTTCTTACCAATGGATTTTTTTTTAACATTTCTCAAGGTAGACATTTAATTATAATCTGTTTTAATAAAAAG
>NW_018397974.1:11628-11836 GCF_002168275.2 Theobroma umbraticum | reverse complement strand
TCAACTTAAAATCAATTATGAGATTATAAACACATTTAAAGAGAGTAATAGAGCTTTCGAAGGCATGGGTGACTATAAATAGACTATTTTTTTCCAATGGATATCTTTTCTTTATGTTTCCTGAGGAAAACATTCAATTATAATTTGTTTTAGTAAAAAATAAAAAAAATCAACTTAAAATCAATTATGAGATTATAAAACCATTTAA
>NW_018397974.1:11338-11528 GCF_002168275.2 Theobroma umbraticum | reverse complement strand
TTAGTCGCTTTAAATGTTTTTATAATCTCATAACTAATTTTAAGTTGAATTTTTTTTATATTTTTGGTTGAAACAGATAATAATTAAATGTCTGCTTCAAAAAATGTAAAGAGAAAGATATCCATTAGCAAGAAAAGTGCATTTGTAATCAGCCATGATTTTGAAAGCCTTATTACTCACTTTGAATAGT
>NW_018397974.1:11220-11328 GCF_002168275.2 Theobroma umbraticum | reverse complement strand
CATAATTCATTTTAAGTTGAATTTTTTTATATTTTTTATTAAAACACATTATAATTGAATGCTTTCCTCGGGCAACATGAAGAAAAGATATCCATTGGTAAGAAAAGT
>NW_018397974.1:11127-11210 GCF_002168275.2 Theobroma umbraticum | reverse complement strand
TCACCCATGCTTTCGAAAGCCTTATTACTCGCTTTGAATATTTTTAAAATCTAATAATAGATTTTAAGCTGAATTTTTTTAAA
>NW_018397974.1:11013-11117 GCF_002168275.2 Theobroma umbraticum | reverse complement strand
AAACAAATTATAATTTAATGTCTACCTCTGAAAACATAAAGAAAAATATATCTATTGGTAAGAAAAATCCACTTATAGTCACCCATACCTTCAAAAGCCTTATT
>NW_018397974.1:10888-11003 GCF_002168275.2 Theobroma umbraticum | reverse complement strand
AATGGTTTTATAATCTCATAATTAATTTTAAGTTAATTTTTTTACATTTTTATTAAAAAAAATTATAATTGAATGTCTACCTTGAGAAACGTGAAGAAAAAGATATTCATTGGCA
>NW_018397974.1:10535-10647 GCF_002168275.2 Theobroma umbraticum | reverse complement strand
AAAAGATATCCATTGGAAAAAAAAGTCCATTTATAATCAGTCATACCTTTGAAAACCTTATTACCCGCTTTAAATAGTTTTACAATCTCATAATTAATTTTAAGTTGAATTT
>NW_018397974.1:10442-10525 GCF_002168275.2 Theobroma umbraticum | reverse complement strand
TTTATTAAAACAGATTATAATTGAATGTCTTCCTCGAGAAACATGAAAAAAAGGTATGCATTGGTAAGAAAAGTCCATTTATA
>NW_018397974.1:10161-10432 GCF_002168275.2 Theobroma umbraticum | reverse complement strand
CCTTCGAAAGCCTTATTACTCACTTTGAATGTTTTTAAAATCTCATAATAGATTTTAGGCTAAATTTTTTTATATTTTTTATTCAAACAAATTATAATTTAATGTCTACCTCAGGAAACATGAAGAAAAAGATATCCATTAGTAAGAAAAGTCCATTTATAGCCACCATTACCTTCAAAAGCTTTATTACTCGCATTAAATGGTTATTTAATCTCATAATTAATTTTAAGTTAATTTTTTTACATTTTTTTATATCTACCTTGAGAAACGT
>NW_018397974.1:9868-10031 GCF_002168275.2 Theobroma umbraticum | reverse complement strand
AATCTCATAATTGATTTTAAGTTGAATTTTTTTACATTTTTAGGTAAAACAGATAATAATTGAATGTCTGCCTGAGGAAACTTGAAGAAAAAGATATCCATTGGTACGAAAAGTCTATTTATAGTCTCTTATACCTTCGAAAGCGTTATTACTCGCTTTAAAT
>NW_018397974.1:9486-9778 GCF_002168275.2 Theobroma umbraticum | reverse complement strand
ATTGAATATCTACCTCAGGAAATGTGAAGAAAAATATATTCATTGGCAAAAAAAGTCCATTTATATTAACCTATGCCTTCAAAACCCTTATTAGTCGATTTAGATGTTTTTATAATCTCATAACAAATTTTAAGTTGAATTTTTTTATATTTTTGGTTGAAATAGATAATAATTGAATGTCTACCTCAAGAAACGTAAAGAAAAATATATCCATTGGCAAGAAAAGTACATTTATAATCAGCCATGCTTTCGAAAGCCTCATTACTCGCTTTGAATAGTTTTACAATCTCAT
>NW_018397974.1:9365-9476 GCF_002168275.2 Theobroma umbraticum | reverse complement strand
AAGTTGAATTTTTTTATATTTTTTATTAAAACACATTATAATTGATTGCTTTCCTCTAGAAACATGAAGAAAAGATATCCATTGGCAAGAAAAGTCTATTTATAGTCACCC
>NW_018397974.1:8373-8814 GCF_002168275.2 Theobroma umbraticum | reverse complement strand
TACATTTTTGGTTGAAACAGATAATAATTGAATGTCTGCCTTAGAAAACGTAAAAAAAAATATATCCATTGGTAAGAAAAGTCCATTTATAATCCGTCATACCTTTGAAAGCTTTATTACCCGCTTTGAATAGTTTTACAATCTCATAATTAATTTTAAGTTGAATTTTTTAATATTTTTTATTAAAATGGATTATAATTGAATGTCTTTCTCAAGATACATGAAGAAAAGATATCCATTTGTAAGAAAAGTCCATTTATAGTCACCCATTCCTTCGAAAACCTTATTACTCGCTTCGAATGTTTTTAAAATCTCATAATAGATTTTAAGCTGATTTTTTTATATTTCTTACTCAAACAAATTATAATTTAATGTCTACCTCTTGAAACATGAAGAAAAAGATCTCCATTGGTAAGAAAAATCCACTTATAGTCACATATA
>NW_018397974.1:8039-8179 GCF_002168275.2 Theobroma umbraticum | reverse complement strand
AAATGGTTTTACAATCTCATAATTGATTTTAAGTTGAATTTTTTTTACATTTTTATTAAAACAGATTATAATTGAATGTTTACCTTGAGAAAAGTGAAGAAAAGATACCCGTTGGCAAGAAATATCCATTTATAGTCACC
>NW_018397974.1:7621-7924 GCF_002168275.2 Theobroma umbraticum | reverse complement strand
TAAAACAGATTATAATTTAATATCTACTTTGGGAAACATAAAGAAAATGATATCCATTGGTAAAAAAAGTCCATTTATAGTCACCATTGTCTTTGAAAGCCTTATTACTCACTTTAAATAGTTTTACAATCACATAATTAATTTTAAGTTGAATTTTTTTATATTTTTTATTAAAACAAACTGTAATTGAATGTCTTCTTTGAGAAACATGAAAAAGAAGCCATTCCTTCACAAGAAAAGTCTATTTATTGCCACTCATGCCTTCAAAAGCCTTATTACTCGCTTTAAATAATTTTATAATCT
>NW_018397974.1:7298-7611 GCF_002168275.2 Theobroma umbraticum | reverse complement strand
TTTAAGTTAAATTTTTTTATATTTTTTATTAAAATAGATTATAATTGATTGTGTACCTTGAGAAATGTGAAGAAAAAGATATCCATTCGCAAGAAAAGTCCATTTATAGTCACCAATGCCATCGAAAACCTTATTATTTGCTATAAATGGTTTTATAATCTCATAATTGATTTTAAGTTAATTTTTTTCTATATTTTTTATGAAAATAGATAATAATTGAATATCTACCTTGAGAAACGTGAAGAAAAAGATATCTATTGACAAGAAAAGTCAATTTATAGTCACCCATGCCTTCAAAAGACTTATTACTCGC
>NW_018397974.1:7116-7288 GCF_002168275.2 Theobroma umbraticum | reverse complement strand
TTTATAATCTCATAATTGATTTTAGGTTGAGTTTTTTTATATTTTTTATTAACATAGATTATAATTGAATGTCTACCACTAGAAACGTGAAGGAAAAGGGATCCATTGGTAAGAAAAAGTCCATTTATCACCTATGCCTTCGAAAGTCTTATTACTCCCTTTAAATGATTTT
>NW_018397974.1:6972-7106 GCF_002168275.2 Theobroma umbraticum | reverse complement strand
AATTGATTTTAAGTTGAATTTTTTTGCATTGTTGTTTTAAACAGATAATAATTGAATGTCTGTCTTAGGAAATATGAAGAAAAAGATATCCATTAGCAAGAAAAGTCCATTTATAGTTACACATACCTTCAAAA
>NW_018397974.1:6821-6962 GCF_002168275.2 Theobroma umbraticum | reverse complement strand
TCGCTTTAAATGTTTTTATAATCTCATAATTGATTTTAAGTTTTATTTTTTTACATTTTTGGTTAAAACAGATAAGAACTGAATGTTTACCTCAAGAAACATGAAGAAAAGGATATACATTGGCAAGAAAAGTCCATTTAC
>NW_018397974.1:6640-6721 GCF_002168275.2 Theobroma umbraticum | reverse complement strand
TTCACAAGGTAGATATTCAATTATTATCTATTTTAATAAAAAATATAGAAACAAATTAACTTAAAATCAATTATGAGATTA
>NW_018397974.1:6451-6630 GCF_002168275.2 Theobroma umbraticum | reverse complement strand
TAAAGCAAGTAATAAGGCTTTCGATGGCATTGATGACTATAAATGGATTTTTCTTACAAATGGATATCTTTTTCTTCATGTTTCTTAAGGTACACATTTAATTAAAATCTGTTTGAATAAAAAATATAAAAAAATTTAACTTAAACTAATTATGAGATTATAAAACAATTTAAAGCGAG
>NW_018397974.1:5987-6441 GCF_002168275.2 Theobroma umbraticum | reverse complement strand
TTTGAAGGCATGAGTGGCTATAAATAGACTTTTCTTGTGAATGAATGGCTTTTTTTTCATGTTTCTCAAGGAAGACATTCAATTACAGTTTGTTTTAATAAAAAATATAAAAAAAGTTAACTTAAAATCAATTATGTAATTGTAAAACTATTCAAGGCAAGTAATACGGCTTTCGAAGGCATGGTTGATTATAAATAGACTTTTTTTACCAATGGATATCTTTTTCTTCATATATCCTAAGGCAGACATTCAATTATTATCTGTTTCAACAAAAAATGTAAAAAAATTTAACTTAAAATCAATTATGACATTAGAAAAATATTTAAGGCGACTAATAAGGCTTTTGAAGACATGGGTGACTATAAATGGACTTTTCTAGCCAATGGATATTTTTTTCTTCATGTTTCTTGAGGTAGATATTCAATTATAATATTTTATAATATAAAATATAAAA
>NW_018397974.1:5812-5977 GCF_002168275.2 Theobroma umbraticum | reverse complement strand
TAAAATCAATTATGAGATTATAAATCCATTTAAAGCGAGTAATAAAGCTTTCGAAGGCATGAAAGACTATAAATAGACTTTTCTTGCCAATAGATATCATTTTCTTCATGTTTCTTGAGATAAGAATTTAATTATAATTTGTTTTAATAAAAAATATAAAAAAAT
>NW_018397974.1:5651-5802 GCF_002168275.2 Theobroma umbraticum | reverse complement strand
ATCAATTATGAGATTATAAAACTATTTAAAGTGACCAAAAAGGCTTTTGAAGGTATGGGTAACTATAAATGAACTTTTCTTATTAATGGATATCTTTTTGTTCAGGTATCTTAAGGTAGATATTCAATTATAATCTGTTTTAATAAAAAAT
>NW_018397974.1:5419-5641 GCF_002168275.2 Theobroma umbraticum | reverse complement strand
TAACTTAAAATCAATTATGAGATTATAAAACCATTTATAACGAGTAATAAGGCTTTCGAAGGCAATGGTGACTATAAATGAACTTTTCTTATCAACGGATATCATTTTCTTTATGTTTCCCCAAGTAGATATTAAATTATAATCTATTTTAATAAAAAATATAAAAATATTTAGCTTAAAATTAATTATGGGATTATAAAAACTTTTAAATCGAGTAATAAG
>NW_018397974.1:5174-5298 GCF_002168275.2 Theobroma umbraticum | reverse complement strand
AATTTCAACTTAAAATCAATTATGAGATTGTAAAACCATTTAAAGCGAGTAATACGGCTTTCGAAGGCATGGGGACTATAAATGGACTTTTCTTGTGAATGGATATATTTTTTTTTACGTTTCT
>NW_018397974.1:4617-4726 GCF_002168275.2 Theobroma umbraticum | reverse complement strand
GTAATAAGGCTTTCGAAGGCATGGGTGACTGTAAATGGACTTTTCTTGTCAATGGATACATTTTCTTCATGTTTCTCGAGGAAGACATTCAATTATAATCTGTTTTAAT
>NW_018397974.1:4417-4607 GCF_002168275.2 Theobroma umbraticum | reverse complement strand
AAAAAATTCAACTTAAAATTAATTATGAGATTGTAAAACTATTCAAAGCAGGTAATAAAGTTTTCAAAGGTATGACTGATTATAAATGGACTTTTTTTGCCAATGGATATATTTTTTTTTACGTTTTCTATGGCAGACATTCAATTAGTATCTGTTTCAACCAAAAATATAAAAAAATTTAACTTAAAAT
>NW_018397974.1:4312-4407 GCF_002168275.2 Theobroma umbraticum | reverse complement strand
ATTATAAAAACATTTAAAGCAACTAATAAGGCTTTTAAAGGCATGAGTTAATATAAATGGTCTTTTCTTGCCAATGAATATCTTTTTCTTCACGT
>NW_018397974.1:4069-4212 GCF_002168275.2 Theobroma umbraticum | reverse complement strand
ATAAATGGACTTTTCTTGCTAATGGATATCTTTTTCTTCATGTTTCTTTAGGTAGACATTCAATTATTATATATTTCAATCGAAAATGTAAAAATTCAACTTAAAATTAATTATGACATTATAAAAATATTTAAAGTGACTAA
>NW_018397974.1:3300-3590 GCF_002168275.2 Theobroma umbraticum | reverse complement strand
AGGCATGGGTGACTATAAATGGACTTTTCGTGTCAATGGATATATTTTTCTTTACGTTTCCTGAGACAGACATTTAATTATTATCTGTTTTAACCAAAACTATAAGAAAATTCAACTTAAAATCAATTATGAGAATATAAAAATATTTAATGCGAGTAATAAGGCTTTTGAAAGCATGGGTGACTATAAATGGACTTTTCTTTCCAATAGATATCTTTTCTTCATGTTTCTCGAGAAAGACATTCAATTATAATCTGTTTTAATAAAAAATATAAAAAAATTCAACTTAA
>NW_018397974.1:2692-2807 GCF_002168275.2 Theobroma umbraticum | reverse complement strand
TCTATTCTTACTTTTCTCGAGGTAAACATTCGATCATAATTTGTTTTAAAAAAATGTAAAGAAATTTAACTTAAAATCAATTATGAAATTATAAAACCATTTAAAGCGAGTAATA
>NW_018397974.1:2148-2592 GCF_002168275.2 Theobroma umbraticum | reverse complement strand
ATAGACTTTTCTTGCCAATGGATATCTTTTTCTTCATGTTTCCTGAGGTAAACATTCAGTTATTATCTATTTTAACTAAAAATGAAAACAAATTCAACTTCAAATCTATTATGAGATTATAAAAAAAATTAAAGCGAGTAATAAGGCTTTTGAAGGCATGTGTGACTATAAAGGGACTTTTCTTGCTAATGGATATCTTGTTCTTCATGTTTCCTAAGACAGACATTCCATTATTATCTATTTTAAACAACAATGTAAAAAAATTCAACTTAAATTAATTATGAGATTATAAAACCATTTAAAGAGAGTAATAAGACTTTCGAAGGCATAGGTGACTATAAATGGACTTTTTCTTTCCAATGGATCCCTTTTTCTTCACATTTCTAGTGGTAGACATTCAATTGTAATCTATTTTAATAAAAAATGTAAAAAAACTAAACTTAA
>NW_018397974.1:1222-1847 GCF_002168275.2 Theobroma umbraticum | reverse complement strand
GGCATGGGTGGCTATAATGAACTTTTCTTCTGAATGAATGGCCTCTTTTTCATGTTTCTTGAGGAAGACATTCAATTACAGTTTGTGTTCATAAAAAAAATAAAAAAATTCAACTTAAAATCAGTTATGAGATTGTAAAACTATTCAAAGCAAGTAATACGGCTTTTGAAGGCATGATTGATTATAAATAGACTTTTCTTACCAATGGATATCTTTTTCTTTATGTTTCCTAAGGCAGATATTGAATTATAATCTGTTTCAACCAAAAATGTAAAAAAATTCAACTTAAAATTAATTATGAGATTAGAAAAACATTTAAGGCGACTAATAAGGCTTTTGAAGGCATGGGTGACTATAAATGAACTTTTTTTGTCAATGGATATCTTTTCTTCATGTTTCTTGAGGTAGATATTTACTTATAATATTTTTTAATATAAAATGTAAAAAAAATTAACTTAAAATCAATTATAAGATTATAAATCAATTTAAAATGAGTAATAAAGCTTTCGAAGGCATGGGAGACAATAAATGGACTTTTCTTGCCAATGGATATTATTTTCTTCATGTTTCTTGAGGTATGCATTTAATTATAATATGTTTTAATAAAAAATATAAAAAAATTCAA
>NW_018397974.1:820-1122 GCF_002168275.2 Theobroma umbraticum | reverse complement strand
TTTTTTACATTTTTGGTTGAAACAGATAATAATTGAATGTCTGCCTTAGGAAACATGAAGAGAAAGATATCCATTGGTAAGAAAAGTCTATTTATAATCAGTCATGCCTTCGAAAGCCGTATTACTTGCTTTGAATAGTTTTACAATCTCATAATTGATTTTAAATCAAATTTTTTTATATGTTTTATTAAAATAAACTGTAATTGAATGTCTTCCTCGGGAAACATGAAAAAGAAGCCATTCATTCACAAGAAAAGTCCATTTATAGCCACCCATGCCTTCAAAAGCCTTATTACTCACTT
>NW_018397974.1:137-671 GCF_002168275.2 Theobroma umbraticum | reverse complement strand
GCCTTACTACTTGCTTTAAATGGTTTTATAATCTCATAATTGATTTTAAGGTAATTTTTTTCTATATTTTTTATTAAAATAGACTATAATTGAATATCTACCTTCAGAAACGTGAAGAAAAAGATATGCATTGACAAGAAAAGTCCATTTATAGTCACCTATGCTTTCAAAAGGCTTATTACTCGCTTTAAACGGCTTTAAAATCTCATAATTGATTTTAAGTTGAGTTTTTTTGAAGTTTTTATTAAAATAGATTATAATTGAATGTCTACCACTAGAAACGTGAAGTAAAAGGGATCCATTGGTAAGAAAAAGTCCATTTATAGTCATCTATACCTTCGAAAATCTTATTACTCCCTTTAAATGGTTTTATAATCTCATAATTGATTTTAAGTCTAATTTTTTACATTGTTGTTTAAAACATATAATAATTGAATGTTTGTCTTAGGAAACATGAAGAAAAAGATATCCATTAATAAGAAAAGTCCATTTATAGTCACACATGCCTTCAAAAGCCTTATTACTCACTTTAAA
>NW_018397974.1:0-117 GCF_002168275.2 Theobroma umbraticum | reverse complement strand
TGATTTTAAGTTGAATTTTTTTACATTTTTGGTTAAAACAGATAATAACTGAATGTTGACCTTAGGAAACGTGAAGAAAAGGATATCCATTGGCAAGAAAAGTCCATTTATAGTCAC
>NW_018397973.1:1456-1610 GCF_002168275.2 Theobroma umbraticum | reverse complement strand
GTTTTATAATCTCATAATTGATTTTACGTTGAATTTTTTTATATTTTTGGTTAACACGGACTATAATTAAATGCTTACCTCGAGAAACATGCAAAAAAAGCTATTCATTTAGAAAAAAAAGTCCATTTATAGTCACCCATTCCTTCAAAAGGCT
>NW_018397973.1:1073-1194 GCF_002168275.2 Theobroma umbraticum | reverse complement strand
ACTCGCTTTAAGCGGTTTTATAATCTCATAATTGATTTTAAGTTGAATTTTTTTTATATTGTTTGTCAAAATAGACTATAATCGATTGTCTACCTCGAAAAACATGCAAAAAAAGCCATTC
>NW_018397973.1:647-807 GCF_002168275.2 Theobroma umbraticum | reverse complement strand
TTTAAGTTGAATTTTTTTACATTTTTTATTAAAACAGACTATAATTGAATTTTTGCCTCAGAAACTAGAAAAAAACAAGCATTCATTGACAAGAAAAGCCCATTTAGAGTCACCTATTCTTTCAAAAAGTATGAAGAAACATGAAGAAACAAGCATTCAT
>NW_018397973.1:365-512 GCF_002168275.2 Theobroma umbraticum | reverse complement strand
ATAGTTTTATAATCTCATAATTGATTTTAAGCTGAATTTTTTTACGTTTTTTGCTAAAACTGACTATTATTAAATTCTTGCCTCAAGAAACATGCATAAAAAGCCATTTATTAAGAAAAAAAGTCCATTTAGAGTCACCTGTTCCTT
>NW_018397973.1:259-355 GCF_002168275.2 Theobroma umbraticum | reverse complement strand
ATTACTCGCTTTAAACGGTTTTATAATCTCATAACTAATTTGAAGTTCAATTTTTTTATATTTTTTGTTAAAACAGACTATAATTGAATTTTTACC
>NW_018397973.1:102-248 GCF_002168275.2 Theobroma umbraticum | reverse complement strand
GAAGAAATAAGCATTTATTGACAAGAAAAGTCCATTTAGAGTCATCCATTCTTTCAAAAAGCTTATTAGTCGCTTTAAATAGTTTTCTAATCTCATAATTGGTTTTAAGCTGAATTTTTTTACATTTTTGATTAAAACATACTATA
>NW_018397973.1:0-92 GCF_002168275.2 Theobroma umbraticum | reverse complement strand
TACCTCAAGAAACATGAAGAAACAAGCATTCATTGAAGAGAAAAGTCCTTTTAGAGTCACCCATTCCTTCAAAAGGCTTATTACTCGCTTTA
>NW_018397972.1:4534-4686 GCF_002168275.2 Theobroma umbraticum | reverse complement strand
CTTTAAATAGTTTTGTAATGCCATAATTGATTTTAAGGTTGAATTTTTTTTACAATTTAGGTTAAAACAGACTATAATTGAATGTTGACCTCAAGAATCATAAAGAAAAAGGCATTCATTCGCAAGAAAAGTCCATTTATAGTCACCTATTC
>NW_018397972.1:4339-4501 GCF_002168275.2 Theobroma umbraticum | reverse complement strand
TTATATTCTCCAAATTGATTTAAATTTCAATTCTTTGTACATTTTTCATTAAAACAGATTATAATAGAGTGTCCACCTTGAGAGTAGTGAAGAAAAAGGAATTCATTACAAGAAAAGTCCATTTATAGTCACCCATTCTTTCAAAACCCTTATTACTCACTT
>NW_018397972.1:4113-4280 GCF_002168275.2 Theobroma umbraticum | reverse complement strand
ATTGAATTTTTTGATGTTTTTGGTTAGAACAGATTATAATTGAATGTTTACCTTAGGAAACATGAAGAAAAAAGTACTCATTGGCAAGAAAAGTCGATTTACAGTTGCTCAAGCCTTCAAAAGCCTTATTACTCAGTTTAAATGGCTTTAAAATCTCAAAATTGATT
>NW_018397972.1:2792-4037 GCF_002168275.2 Theobroma umbraticum | reverse complement strand
AAAGGCTATATTGAGTGTCTATCATAGGGAACGTGAAGAAAAAGCCAACCATTGGCATAAAAAGTTCATTTATAGTCGCTCAAGCCTTCGAAAGCCTTACTACTTGCTTTAAATGGTTTTATAATCTTAAAATTGATTTTAGGTTAAACGTTTTTAAATTTTTTATTAAAACTGACTAGAATTGAATGTCTACCTTGAGAAACGTAAAGAAACAAGCATTCATTGGCAAGAAAAGTCTAATTATAGTCACCTATACCTTTAAAAAGCCTTATTACTTGCTTTAAATAGTTTTGTAATGTCATAATTGATTTTAGGTTGAATATTTTTATATTTTTGGATAAAATAGACTGTAATTGAATGTCTACCTTCTGAAACGTGAAGAAAAATGCATTCATTGGCAAGAAAAATCTAATTATAGTCACCTATACCTTCAAAACGCCTTATTACTCACTTTAAATAGTTTTATAATATCATAATTGATTTTAGGTTGAATATTTTTACTTTTTTGGATAAAATAGACTATAATTGAATGTCTTCCTTTAGAAACATGAAGAAAAAAGCATTCATTGGCAAGAAAGTCTATTTATAGTCACCCATACCTTCAAAAAGCTTTATTACTCACCTTAAATAGTTTTATAACGCCATAATTGATTTTAGGTTGAATTTTTTTATATTTTTTGTTAAAACAGCTAGAATTGAATGTTTCTCTTGGGAAAAATGAAGAAAAAAATATTCATTAGCAAGAAAAATCCATTTATAGTCACCCATTTTTCAAAAGCCTTATTACTCACTTTAACTGGTTTTATAATCTCAAAATTGATTTACATTTGAATTCTTTGTACATTTTTGGTTAAAATAGACTAGAATTGAATTTCTACCTTAAGAAATATGAAGAAAAAAGTATTCATTTGCATGAAAAGTTTATTTATAGTCACTCGTACCTTCAAAAGTCTTATTACTTCCTTTAAATGGTTTTGTAATGCCATAATTAATTTTACGATTGAATTTGTTTACGTTTTTGGTTAAAATAGACTATAATTCATTATCTACTTCGAGAAACGTAAAAAAGGCATTCATTCGCAAGAAAAATCTATTTATAGTCACCCATTCTTTTAAAAGCCTTATTACTCACTTTAAATGGTTTTATATTCTCAAAATTGATTTGAATTTCAATTCTTTATACATTTTTAATTAAAACAAATTATAATTGAATGTCTACCTTGAGAAATGTGAAGAAAAAGGAAT
>NW_018397972.1:1933-2692 GCF_002168275.2 Theobroma umbraticum | reverse complement strand
AAATTTGAATTCTTTGTACATTTTTCATTAAAACAGATTATAATAGAATGTCCACCTCAAGAAAAGTGAAGAAAAATGAATTCATTGGTAAGAAAAGTCCATTTATAGTCACCCATTCTTTCGAAACCTTTATTACTCACTTTAAATAGTTTTATAACCTCATAATTGATTTTAGATTGATTTTGATGTTTTTAGTTAGAACAGATTATAATTGATTGTTTACCTTGGGAAACGTGTAGAAAAAGATACTCATTGGCAAGAAAAGTCCATTTATAGTTGCTAAAGCTTTCAAAAGCCTTATTACTCACTTTAAATGGCTTTATAATCTCAAAATTGATTTTAAGTTGAATTTTTTTATATTTTTGGTTAAAAAATGCTATAATTGAGTGCCTACCTTAGGGAACGTGAAGCAAAAGTCAACCATTGGCACAAAAAGTCCATTTATAGTCATTCAAGCCTTCAGAAGCCTTATTACTTGCTTTAAATGGTTTTATAATCTCAAAATTGATTTTAGGTTGAATTTTTTTACATTTTTTGTTAAAATATACTAGAATTGAATATCTACCTTGAGAAACGTAAAGAAAAAAGTATTCATTGACAAGAAAAGTCTAATTATAGTCACCTATACCTTAAAAAATCCTTATTACTTGCTTTAAATAGTTTTATAATGTCACAATTGATTTTAGGTTGAATATTTTTATATTTTTGGATAAAACAGACTATAATTAAATGTCTACCTTCAGAAACGTGAAGAAAATT
>NW_018397972.1:1320-1440 GCF_002168275.2 Theobroma umbraticum | reverse complement strand
AGCCTTATTACTTGCTTTAAATGGTTTTGTAATGCCATAATTGATTTTACGATTCAATTTGTTTACGTTTTTTTGTTAAAATAGACTATAATTCAATGTTTACCTCGAGAAACGTAAAAA
>NW_018397972.1:939-1255 GCF_002168275.2 Theobroma umbraticum | reverse complement strand
TTATATTCTCAAAATTGATTTGAATTTCAATTCTTTGTACATTTTTAGTTAAAACAAATTATAATTGCATGTTTACCTTGAGAAATGTGAAGACAAAAGAATTCATTGGTAAGAAAAGTCCATTTATAGTCACCTGTACCTTCAAAAGCCTTTTTACTTGCTTTAAATAGTTTTGTAATGCTATAATTGATTTTACGATTGAGTTTTTTCACGTTTTTGGTTAAAACAGACTATAACTCAATGTCTACCTTGAGAAACGTAAAAAAAGGTATTTATTGGCAAGAAAAGTCCATTTCTAGTAACTCATTCCTTTAAA
>NW_018397972.1:460-929 GCF_002168275.2 Theobroma umbraticum | reverse complement strand
CAAACTTTAAATGGTTTTATATTCTTAAAATTGATTTAAAATTGAATGTCTACCTTGAGAAATGTGAAGAAAAGAGAGTTCATTGGCAAGAAAAGCCCATTTATAGTCACTCATACCTTCAAAAGCCTTATCACTTACTTTAAATGGTTTTGTAATGTCATAATTGATTTTAAAGTTGAATTTTTTTTACATTTAAGGTTAAAACAAACTATAATTGAATGTCCACCTTGAGAACCATAATGAAAAAGGCATTCATTGGCAAGAAAAGCCCATTTATAGTCACTCATTCCTTTAAAAGCCTTATTACTCACTTTAAATGGTTTTGTAATCTCAAAATTGATTTAAATTTGAATTCTTCGGTCATTTTTTATAAAAACAGACTAGAATTGAATGTGTACCCTTAGAAGCATAAAGAAAAAAGTATTCATTGGCAAGAAAAGTCTATTTATAGTCACTCATACCTTCAAAA
>NW_018397972.1:211-349 GCF_002168275.2 Theobroma umbraticum | reverse complement strand
AAACAAATTATAGTTGAATGTCTACCTCGAGATAGGTGAAGACAAAGGGATTCACTGGCAAGAAAAGTCCATTTACAGTCACCCATTCCATTAAAAGCCTTATTACTCACTTTAAATGACTTTATAACGTCAAAATTG
>NW_018397972.1:0-134 GCF_002168275.2 Theobroma umbraticum | reverse complement strand
TTTAGTTGAAGTTTTTTAAATTTTTGGTTCAAACAGACTATAATTGAATGTATACTTTGAGAAACATGAACAAACGAGCATTCATCAGCAAACATTTATAGCCTCTCACTCCTCCAAAAGCCTTATTACTCACT
>NW_018397971.1:4088-4229 GCF_002168275.2 Theobroma umbraticum | reverse complement strand
AATTGATTTAAATTTGAATTCCTTGTACATTTTTTATTAAAACAGATTATAATTGAATATCTACCTTGATAAACATAAAGAAAAAAGCATTCATTGGCAAGAAAAGTCTATTTATAGTTATCCATTCTTTCAAAAGCCTTA
>NW_018397971.1:3704-3820 GCF_002168275.2 Theobroma umbraticum | reverse complement strand
AACAGATTATAATTGAATGTCTGCCTTGACAAATGGAAAGAAAAAGGTATTCATTGGCAAGAAAAGTTCCTTTATAGTCTCCATTTCTTCAAAAGCCTTATTACTCACTTTAAATG
>NW_018397971.1:3555-3694 GCF_002168275.2 Theobroma umbraticum | reverse complement strand
CTCAAAATTGATTTCAAGTTTAATTTTTTTACATTTTTGGTTAAAAGAGCCTATAATTTAATGTCTGCCTTGAGGAACATGTAGCAGAAGCCAACCATTGGTACAAAAAGTCCATTTATTGTCACTCAAGTCTTCGAAA
>NW_018397971.1:3376-3545 GCF_002168275.2 Theobroma umbraticum | reverse complement strand
CTGCTCTAAATGGTTTTATAATCTCAAAAGTGATTTTAAGTTCAACTTTTTTACATTTTTGGTTGAAACAGATTATAATTGAATGTCTACCTTCGAAAACATGAAGAAAAAAGTATTCATTGGAAAGAAAAGTCCATTTATAGTCACTCATTTCTTCAAAAGGCTTATT
>NW_018397971.1:3212-3366 GCF_002168275.2 Theobroma umbraticum | reverse complement strand
AATGGTTTTATAACCTTATAATTGATTTTAAGTTAAATTTTTTATGTTTTTGGTTAGACCAGGTTATAATTGAATGTTTACCTTGGGAAATGAGAAGAAAATAGTATTTATTGGATCGAAAAGTCCATTTATAGCCATCCAATTCTTAAAAAGC
>NW_018397971.1:2482-2812 GCF_002168275.2 Theobroma umbraticum | reverse complement strand
GCTTCATAATCTCAAAATTGATTTTAAGTTGAATTTTTTTACATTTTCAATTAAAAAAGGTTATAATTGAATGTCGACCTTGGAGAACGTGGAGCAAAAGCTAACCACTGACACAAAAAGTCCATTTATAGTCACTCAAGCCTTCAAAAGCCTTATTAGTTGCTTTATATGATTTTATAAACTAATAATTGATTTTAAGTTAAACTTTTTTACATTTTTTGTTAAACAGACTAGAATTGATTGTTTACCTTGAGAAACATGAAGAAAAAAACATTTATTGGTGAGAAAAGTCCATTTATAGTCACCCATACCTTCAAAAAGCCTTATTAC
>NW_018397971.1:2358-2472 GCF_002168275.2 Theobroma umbraticum | reverse complement strand
TGGTTTTATAATGCCATAATTGATTTTAAGTTGAATTGTTTTTACATATTTGGTTAAAATAGACTATAATTGAATGTTTACCTTGAGAAACGTAAAGAAAAAGGCATTCATTGG
>NW_018397971.1:2153-2258 GCF_002168275.2 Theobroma umbraticum | reverse complement strand
ACAAAGAATTCAAATTTAAATCATTTTTGAGATTATAAAATCATTTAAAGTGAGAAATAAGGCTTTTAAAGGAATAAGTGACTATAAATGAACTTTTCTTGTCAA
>NW_018397971.1:1955-2143 GCF_002168275.2 Theobroma umbraticum | reverse complement strand
TTTCTTTATGTTTCTCAAGGTAGACATCCAATTATGGTCCGTTTTAACCAAAAATGTAAAAACATTCAACTTAAAATCAGTTATGGCATTATAAACCATTTAAAGTGAGTAATAAGGCGTTTGAAAGAATGGACGACTATAAATAGACTTTTCTTGCCAATGAATGCCTTTTTCTTTATGTTTCTCGA
>NW_018397971.1:1648-1885 GCF_002168275.2 Theobroma umbraticum | reverse complement strand
GTAAAACAATTCAACTTAAAATCAATTATGGCATTATAAAACCATTTAAAGTGAATAATAAGGCTTTTTGAAGGTATGGGTGACGATAAATGGACTTTTCTCACCAATAAATGTTTTGTTCTTCATGTTTCTCAAGGTAAACATTCAATTCTAGTCTGTTTAACAAAAAATGTAAAAAATTTTAACTTAAAATCAATTATTAGTTTATAAAATCATTTAAAGCAAGTAATAAGGCTT
>NW_018397971.1:1039-1235 GCF_002168275.2 Theobroma umbraticum | reverse complement strand
AAAATCAATTTTGAGATTACAAAACCATTTAAAGTGAGTAATAAGGCTTTTTAAAAAATAAGTGGCTATAAATGGACTTTTCGATCCAATAAATACTATTTTCTTCTAGTTTCCCAAGGTAAACATTCAATTATAACCTGTTCTAACCAAAAACATAAAAAAATTTAACTTAAAATCAATTATGAGGTTATAAAAC
>NW_018397971.1:856-1029 GCF_002168275.2 Theobroma umbraticum | reverse complement strand
GAGTAATAAGCCTTTTGAAGAAATGAGTGACTATAAATGGATTTTTCTTTTCAATGAATACCTTTTTCTTCATGTTTTCCAAGGTAGACATTGAATTATAATCTGTTTTAACCAAAAATGTAAAAAAGTTGAACTTAAAATCAATTTTGAGATTATAAAACCATTTAGAGCAG
>NW_018397971.1:639-846 GCF_002168275.2 Theobroma umbraticum | reverse complement strand
TTTCGAAGACTTGAGTGACAATAAATGGATTTTTTGTGCCAATGGTTGGCTTCTGCTACATGTTCCTCAAGGCAGACATTAAATTATAGGCTTTTTTAACCAAAAATGTAAAAAAATTAAACTTCAAATCAATTTTGAGATTATAAAGCCAGTTAAAGTGAGTAATAAGGCTTTTGAAGAAATGGAGACTATAAATGAACTTTTCTT
>NW_018397971.1:382-507 GCF_002168275.2 Theobroma umbraticum | reverse complement strand
TAAACCTAAAATCAATTATGAGATTATAAAACCATTTAAACTGAGTAATAAGGCCTTTGAAGCAATAGGTGACTATAAATGGACTTTTCTTGTAGATGAATATCTTTTTCTTCACGTTTCCCAAG
>NW_018397971.1:0-131 GCF_002168275.2 Theobroma umbraticum | reverse complement strand
GAAAGAATGGGTAACTATAAATAGACTTTTCTTGCCAATGAATGCCTTTTTCTTTACGTTTGTCAAGGTAGATATTTAATTATAATCTGTTTTAATAAAAAATGTACAAGGAATTCAAATTTAAATCAATT
>NW_018397970.1:2371-2492 GCF_002168275.2 Theobroma umbraticum | reverse complement strand
AGTCACCCATACCTTCAAAAGCCTCATTACTCACTTTAAATGGTTTTATAATGCGATAATTGATTTTAAGTTGAATTTTTTACATTTTTGGTTCAAACAGACTATAATTGGATGTCTACCT
>NW_018397970.1:2281-2361 GCF_002168275.2 Theobroma umbraticum | reverse complement strand
AAAGAAAAAGGCATTCATTGGCAAGAAATGTCTATTTATAGTCACCCATTCTTTCAAATGGTTTTATAATCTCAAAATTG
>NW_018397970.1:2149-2271 GCF_002168275.2 Theobroma umbraticum | reverse complement strand
GAATTCTTTGTACATTTTTGGTTAGAACATATTATAATTGAATCTCAACCTTAGGAAACATCAAGAACAAGGCATACATTGGCAAGAAAAATCCATTTATAGTCACCCATTCCTTCAAAAGC
>NW_018397970.1:1985-2127 GCF_002168275.2 Theobroma umbraticum | reverse complement strand
TTTATAATGCCATAATTGATTTTAAGTTGAAGTTTTTTACATTTTTTATTAAAACATACAATAATTGAATGTCTATCTTGAGAAACACAAAGAAAAAGGCATTCATTGGCAAAAAAAGTCCATTTATAGTCACCCATATCTT
>NW_018397970.1:1848-1975 GCF_002168275.2 Theobroma umbraticum | reverse complement strand
ATTACTCGCTTTAAATGGTTTTATAATGGCATAATTTATTTTAAGTTGAATTTTTTTACATTTTTGGTTAAATTAGATTATAATTGGCTGTCTACCTCAAGAAACATAAAGAAAAAGGCATTCATTG
>NW_018397970.1:1650-1838 GCF_002168275.2 Theobroma umbraticum | reverse complement strand
TCCATTTATAGTCACCTATTCCTTCAAAAGCCTTATTACATACTTTAAATGGTTTTATAATCTCATAATTGGTTTTAAGTTCAAATTGTTTTATATTTTTGGTTAAAATAGACTATAATTGAATGTCAACCTTGAGAAATGCAAAGAAAAAGGCATTCATTGGTAAGAAAAGTCCATTTATAGTCACC
>NW_018397970.1:1510-1640 GCF_002168275.2 Theobroma umbraticum | reverse complement strand
AAAGCTTCATTACTTGCTTTAAATAGTTTTATAATGCCATAATTGATTTTAAATTGAATTTTTTTATAATTTTACCTAAAATAGACTACAATTGAATGTCTACCTCAAGAAACGTAAAGAAAAAGACATT
>NW_018397970.1:1025-1181 GCF_002168275.2 Theobroma umbraticum | reverse complement strand
AGTCACTCAAGCCATCGAAAGCCTTATTACTTGCTTTAAATGGTTTTATAAATTTATAATCGATTTTAAGTTGAAATATTTTTACATTTTTGATTAAAACATATTATAATTGAATGTCTAGCTCGAGAAATGTGAAGAAAAAGACATTCATTGGCA
>NW_018397970.1:595-768 GCF_002168275.2 Theobroma umbraticum | reverse complement strand
CGCTTTAAATGGTTTTATAATGCCATAATTAATTTTAAGTTGAATTTTTTTATAATTTTGGCTAAAATAGACTACAATAAAATATTTACCTCAAGAAATGTAAAGAAAAAGACATTCTGTGGCAAGAAAAGTCCATTTATAGTCACCTGTTCCTTCAAAAGCCTTATTACTCA
>NW_018397970.1:0-116 GCF_002168275.2 Theobroma umbraticum | reverse complement strand
ATTTTTGGTTAAAACGAACTATAATTGGATGTCTTCCTCAAGAAACATAAAGAAAAAGGCAATCATTGGCAAGAAAAGTCCATTTATAGTGACCCATTCTTTCAAAAGCCTTAATA
>NW_018397969.1:1729-1840 GCF_002168275.2 Theobroma umbraticum | reverse complement strand
TTTTAAGTAGAATTGTTTTATATTTTTGGTTAAAACAGACTATAATTGAATGCCTACCTCAAGAAACATGTAGAAAAAATCATTCATTGAGAAGAAAAGTCCATTTATAGT
>NW_018397969.1:1152-1264 GCF_002168275.2 Theobroma umbraticum | reverse complement strand
TTAAAATAGACTATAATTAAACCTCTAACTCAAGACACATGAAGAAAAATGCATTCACTAGCAAAAAAAATTGATTTATAGTCACCCTTATTACTCGCTTTAAATAGTTTTA
>NW_018397969.1:1041-1142 GCF_002168275.2 Theobroma umbraticum | reverse complement strand
ATTGATTTTAAGCTGAATTTTTTTACTTTCTTTATTAAAACAGACTATAATTGAATGCCTGCCTCAAGAAACATGTAGAAAAAGCTATTTATTTAGAAAAA
>NW_018397969.1:851-1031 GCF_002168275.2 Theobroma umbraticum | reverse complement strand
ATAGTCACCCACTCCTTCAAAAGCCTTATTACTCACTTTAAATAGTTTTGTAATCTTATAATTGAATTTAAGTTGAATTTTTTTATATTTTTGGTTAAATAGAGAATAATTGAATCTCTTCCTCGAGAAACATGAAGAAAAATGCATTCATTGGCAAGAAAAGTTCATTATAGTCACCCA
>NW_018397969.1:681-841 GCF_002168275.2 Theobroma umbraticum | reverse complement strand
AGCCTTATTACTCACTTTAAATGGTTTTATAATCTTGAAATTGATTTTAAGTTCAACTTTGTTTACATTTTTTATCAAAACAGATTATAATTAAATGTCTACCTCTAGAAACGTGAAGAAAAAGGTATTCATTGGCAAGAAAAGTTCATTTATAGTCACC
>NW_018397969.1:146-302 GCF_002168275.2 Theobroma umbraticum | reverse complement strand
ATATTTTGGGTTAAAACAAACTATATTTCAATGTCTACCTTGAGAAACATGAAAAAAAAAGCATTCATTAACAAAAAAAGTCTCTTTATAATCACGCATCCAGTCAAAAGCCTTATTACTCGCTTTAAATATATTTATAATCTCATAATTCATTTT
>NW_018397969.1:0-136 GCF_002168275.2 Theobroma umbraticum | reverse complement strand
TCTTTATATTTTTCA
Organism: Theobroma umbraticum; assembly: GCF_002168275.2. Classification (NCBI taxonomy): domain Eukaryota; kingdom Viridiplantae; phylum Streptophyta; class Magnoliopsida; order Malvales; family Malvaceae; genus Theobroma; species Theobroma umbraticum. The sequence goes on along the minus strand of NW_018397969.1, from coordinate 121 downwards.
TTAAAACAAACTATAATTGAATGCTTGCCTTGGGAAACATGTAGAAAAGGCCAATGATTGAGAAAACAAGTCCATTTATAGTTACCCATTCCTTCAAAAGCCTTATTACTCGCTTTAAATG
>NW_018397968.1:978-1109 GCF_002168275.2 Theobroma umbraticum | reverse complement strand
TTTTTACATTTTTCTTTAAAACAAACTATAATTGAAAGCCTGCCTCAGGAAAGGCGTAGAAAAAGCCATTGATTGAAAGGAAAAGTCCATTTATAGTCATCCATTCCTTCAAAAGGCTTATTACTCGATTT
>NW_018397968.1:860-953 GCF_002168275.2 Theobroma umbraticum | reverse complement strand
TTTTAAGTTGAATTTTTTTACATTTTTCTTTAAAACAGACTATAATTAAAAGCTTGCCTCAGCAAAAGGTGTAGAAAAAGCCATTGATTGAGA
>NW_018397968.1:786-850 GCF_002168275.2 Theobroma umbraticum | reverse complement strand
ATTTATAGTCATCCATTCCTTCAAAAGGTTAATTACTCGATTTAAATAGTTTTATAATCTCATA
>NW_018397968.1:642-776 GCF_002168275.2 Theobroma umbraticum | reverse complement strand
AGTTGAATTTTTTTACATTTTTCTCTAAAACATACTATAATTGAATGTTTGCCTTGAGAAACGTGAAGAAAAAAATATTTATTGACAAGAAAAGTCTATTTATAGCCACCAATTCGTTCAAAAGGCTTATTACA
>NW_018397968.1:0-113 GCF_002168275.2 Theobroma umbraticum | reverse complement strand
TTGCCTCGAGAAACATGCATAAAAAGCAATTCATTGAGAAGAAAAGTCTATTTAAAGTGACCCATTCCTTCAAAAAGCTTATTACTTGCTTTAAACAGTTTTATAATCTCATA
>NW_018397967.1:1082-1327 GCF_002168275.2 Theobroma umbraticum | reverse complement strand
AGGTAAAGGCATTCATTGGCAAGAAAAGTCCATTAATAATCACCCATTCCTTCAGAAAGCCTAATTACTCGCTTTACATGGTTTTATAATCCCATAATTGATTTTAAGTTGAACTTTTTCATATTTTTAGTTAACACACACTAGAATTGATGTCTTCCCCAAGAAACGTAATGGAAAAGGCATTCGTTGGTGAGAAAAGTCCATTTATAGTCACCCATTCCTTCAAAAGCCTTTTTACTCACTTT
>NW_018397967.1:735-989 GCF_002168275.2 Theobroma umbraticum | reverse complement strand
TTGGCAAGAAAAATCCGTTTATAGTCACCCATTCCTTCAAAAGCCTCATCATTCGCTTTAAATGGTTTTATAATGCCATAACTGATTTTTAGTTAAAGTTTTAACATTTTTGGTTAAAACAGACTGTAATTGAATGTCAATCCCGAGAAACACAAAGAAAAAGGTATTTTTGATAAGAAAAGTCCATTTATAGTCACCCTTTCCTTCAAAAGCCTTAATACTCACTTTAAATGGTTTTGTAATATCAAAATTGA
>NW_018397967.1:456-619 GCF_002168275.2 Theobroma umbraticum | reverse complement strand
TAATTGAATGTCAACGTCCAGAAACATGAAGGAAAAGGCATTCATTGGCAGGAAAAGTCCATTTATAGTAACCCATTCCGTCAAAAGCCATATTACTCACTTGAAATGGTTTTACAATCTCAAAATTGGTTTAAATTTGAATTCTTTGTACATTTTTCTTTAA
>NW_018397967.1:309-446 GCF_002168275.2 Theobroma umbraticum | reverse complement strand
AATTGAATGTCAACCTCCAGAATCATGAAGAAAAAGGTTCATTGGCAAGAAAAGTCGATTTACAGTCACTCATTTCTTCAAAAGCCAGAATACTCACTTTAAATGGTTTTTTAATATCAAAATTGATTGAAATTTGA
>NW_018397967.1:168-299 GCF_002168275.2 Theobroma umbraticum | reverse complement strand
CATTTTTGGTTAAAAAAGATTATAATAAAATGTCAACCTCAAGAAATGTGAAGGTATAGGCATTCATTGGCAAGAAAAGTCTATTAATAGTCACCCACTTCTTAAAATAGCCTTATTACTCGCTTTACATT
>NW_018397967.1:0-158 GCF_002168275.2 Theobroma umbraticum | reverse complement strand
GCCATAATTGATTTTAAGTTGAAATTTTTTACTTTTTTGCTTAAAACAGCCTAGAATTGATGTCTACCTCGAGAAACATAATGAAAAAGGCATTCGTTGGCAAAAAAAGTCCATTTATAGTCACCCATTCTTTCAAAAGCCTTTTTACTCACTTTAAA
>NW_018397966.1:1449-1590 GCF_002168275.2 Theobroma umbraticum | reverse complement strand
AATGTAAAAAAATTCAACTTAAAATCAATTATTAGATTAAAAAACTATTTAAAAGGAGTAATAAGTCTTTTGAAGGAATGGGAGGCTATAAATACACTTTTCTTGCCAATGAATACTTTTTTCTTCACTTTTCTCATGGCA
>NW_018397966.1:1350-1439 GCF_002168275.2 Theobroma umbraticum | reverse complement strand
TATAATCTGTTTTAATGAAAAATGTAAAAAAATTGAACTTAAAATTAATTATGATCTTATAAAACTATTTAGAACGAGTAAAAAGGCTG
>NW_018397966.1:1174-1340 GCF_002168275.2 Theobroma umbraticum | reverse complement strand
GGGAGGCTATAAATAGACTTTTATTATCAATAAATGCTTTTTTCTTCACGGTTCTTGAGGCAGACATTCAATTATAGCCTCTTCTAATAAAAAATGTAAAAAAATTCAACTCAAAATCAATCATTAGATTATAAACTATTTAAAGCGAGTAATAAGACTTTTGAAG
>NW_018397966.1:1025-1163 GCF_002168275.2 Theobroma umbraticum | reverse complement strand
TATAAATGGACTTTTCTTACCAATGAATGTATTTTTCTTCACGTTTCTTGAGGTCGACATTCAAATATAGTCTGTTTTAATGAAATATGTAAACAAACTCAACTTAAAATCAATTATGACATTATAAAATCATTTAAA
>NW_018397966.1:552-744 GCF_002168275.2 Theobroma umbraticum | reverse complement strand
ACTTAAAATCAATTATGAGATTATAAAACCATTTGAAGTGTGTAATATGACTTTTGAAAGAAAGGGTGACTATAAATTGACTTGTCAATGAATACTTTTTTCTTCATGTTTCTCATGGAAAATATTCAATTATAGTCTGTTTTAGTCAAAAATGTAAAACAATTCAACCTAAAATCAATTATGAGATTAGAA
>NW_018397966.1:0-281 GCF_002168275.2 Theobroma umbraticum | reverse complement strand
CACTTTTCTCATGGTAGACATTCAATTATAGTCTGTTTTAACGAAAAATGTAAAAAAATTGAACTTCAAATTATTTATGAGCTTATAAAACCATTTAGAACGAGTAAAACGGCTATTGAAGGACTGGGGGGCTATAAATAGACTTTTATTATCGATTAATGCTTTTTTTTTCATAGTTTTTAAGGGAGACATTCAATTATAGCCTGTTCTAACAAAAAATGTAAAATAATTCAACTCAAAATCAATTATTAGATTATAAAACCATTTAAAGCGAGTAATAA
>NW_018397965.1:4142-4315 GCF_002168275.2 Theobroma umbraticum | reverse complement strand
AACTTAAAATCAATTTTAAGATTATAAAACCATTTAAAGCGAGTAATAAGGTTTTTGCAGGTATGGGTGGTTGTATGTGAACTTTGCTTGTCAATAAATGCCTTTTTCTTCTCGTTTCTAGAGGTAGACATTCAGTTATAATCTGTTTGAAGCAAAAATGCAAAAAAATTCAA
>NW_018397965.1:3901-4132 GCF_002168275.2 Theobroma umbraticum | reverse complement strand
ATTTTGAGATTATAAAACCATTTAAAGCGAGTAATAAGGCTTTAGAAAGTATCGGTGACTGTAAATGGACTTTTCTTGTCAATAAATGCCTTTTTCTTCTTATTTCTCAAGGTAGACATTCAATTATAATCTGTTTAACCCAAAATGCAAAAAAATTCAACTTAAAATCAATTATGTGATTACAAAATCATTTAAAATGAGTAATAAGGTTTTTAAAGGAATGGGTGACTA
>NW_018397965.1:3524-3692 GCF_002168275.2 Theobroma umbraticum | reverse complement strand
TGAGATTATAAAGCCATTTAAAGTGAGTAATAAGGCTTTTGAAGGAATAGGTGATTATAAATGAAATTTTCTTGCTAATGTATGCCTTTTTTCTATGTTTCTCAAGGTAGAAATTAAATTATTGTCTGTTTTAGCTAAAAATGTAAAAAAATTCAACTTAAAATCAAT
>NW_018397965.1:3361-3514 GCF_002168275.2 Theobroma umbraticum | reverse complement strand
TAAAACCATTCAAAGCAAGTAATAAGGCTTTCGAAAGAATGGGTTACTATAAATGGATATTTCTTTCCAATGATTGTCTTTTTCTGTACGTTTCTTGAGACAAACATTCAACAATAATCTGTTTTAACTAAAAATGTAAAAAAATTCAACTTA
>NW_018397965.1:3180-3351 GCF_002168275.2 Theobroma umbraticum | reverse complement strand
TGAGATTATAAAACTATTTAAAGCGAGTAATAAGGCTTTTGAACGTATGGATGACGTAACTGGACATTGCTTGTCAATAAATGCCTTTTCTTCTCGTTTCTCGAGGTAGACATTCAATTATAATCTGTTTTAACCAAATATATAAAAAAATTCAACTTTAAATCAATTTTG
>NW_018397965.1:2940-3093 GCF_002168275.2 Theobroma umbraticum | reverse complement strand
ATGCCTTCTTCTTCAAATTTTTCAAGGTAGACATTCAATTATAATCTTTTTTGACTCAAAATTTTAAAAAAACTATATTTACAATCAATTTTGAGATTATAAAATCATTTAAAGCGAGTAATAAGGTTTTTGAAGGAATGGGAGGTTATAAAT
>NW_018397965.1:2479-2719 GCF_002168275.2 Theobroma umbraticum | reverse complement strand
ATGCCTTTTTTTCACATTTCTCGAGGTAGACAATCAATTATAGCCTATTTTAGCTAAAAATATAAAAAAATTCACCTTAAAATCAATTATGAAATTGGACAACCATTTAAAGCGAGTCATAAGGTTTTTGAAGGAATGAGTGACTATAAATCGATAATTCTTGCCAATGAATGCCTTTGTCTTCATGTTTTTTAAGGTAGATGTTCAATTATAATCTGTTTTAACCAAAATTGTACAAAA
>NW_018397965.1:2283-2469 GCF_002168275.2 Theobroma umbraticum | reverse complement strand
AAAATCAATTTTGAGATTATAAAATAATTTAAATTGAGTATTAAGCCTTTTGAAGGAATAAGTCACTATAAATAGAATTTTCTATCTAATGAATGCCTTTTTTCCATATTTCTTGAGATTGACATTCAATTATAGTCTTTTTTTATGAAAAATATAAAAATATTTAACTTAAAATTAATTATGAAA
>NW_018397965.1:2132-2273 GCF_002168275.2 Theobroma umbraticum | reverse complement strand
ATTTAAAGCGAGTAATAAGGATTTTAAAAGAATGGGTTACTATAAATAGACATTTCTTGCTAATGAATGTCTTTTTCTTTACGTTTCTTAAGGCAAACATTCAATAATAATCTGTTTTAACTAAAAATGTAAAAAAATTCA
>NW_018397965.1:1713-1825 GCF_002168275.2 Theobroma umbraticum | reverse complement strand
TTGAGATTATAAAACCATTTAAAGTGAGTAATAAAGCTTTTAAAGGAATGGGTGCTTATAAATAGACATTTCTTGCCAATGATTGCCTTCTTCTTCACATTTCTCGAGGTAG
>NW_018397965.1:1243-1383 GCF_002168275.2 Theobroma umbraticum | reverse complement strand
TTTTTTTCAAATGAATGGCTTTTTCTATACGTCTGTCGAGGCAAGCATTCAATTATAGTCTATTTTAGACAAAAATATAAAAAAATTCATCTTAAAATCAATTATGAAATTATAGAACCATTTAAAGTGAGTAATAAGGC
>NW_018397965.1:1086-1233 GCF_002168275.2 Theobroma umbraticum | reverse complement strand
ATAGGTTACTATAAATGGACTTTTTTTACTAATGAATGTCTTTCTCTTCATATTTCTCAAGGTAGACATTCAATTATAATCTATTTTAACCAAATCTGTACAAAGATATCAACTTAAAATCAATTTTGAGATTATAAAATCATTTAA
>NW_018397965.1:939-1076 GCF_002168275.2 Theobroma umbraticum | reverse complement strand
AAGGCTTTTGAAGGAATAGGTGACTATAAATGGAATTTTGTTGCTAATGAATGCCATTTTTTTTTCATATTTCTCGAGGTAGCCATTCAATTATAGTCTATTTTAGCAAAAAATGTAAAACAATTCAACTTAAAATC
>NW_018397965.1:421-744 GCF_002168275.2 Theobroma umbraticum | reverse complement strand
AGACATTCAATTATAATCTGTTTTAACCAAAACTGTACAAAAAATTCAACTTAAGATCAATTTTGAGATTATAAAACAATTTAAAGTGAGGAATAATGCTTTTGAAGGAATGGGTCACTATAAATGGAATTTTCTTGCTAATCAATGCCTTTTTTTCCACATTTCTTGAGGTAGACATTCAATTGTAGTCTGTTTTTGCCAAAAATGTAAAAAACTTTAACTTAAAATTAATTATGAAATTATAAAACCATTTAAAGCGAGTAACAAGGCTTTTGAAAGAATGGGTTACTATAAATATATATTTCTTACCAATGAATGCCTTT
>NW_018397965.1:285-411 GCF_002168275.2 Theobroma umbraticum | reverse complement strand
TTCTTAAGGTAAACATTCAATAATAATATGTTTTAACCAAAAATGTAAAAAATTTCAACTTAAAATGAATTTTGAGTTTATAAAATAATTTAAAGCGAGTAATAAGGCTTCTGAAGGTATGGGTGA
>NW_018397965.1:172-275 GCF_002168275.2 Theobroma umbraticum | reverse complement strand
ACTTTGCTTGTCAATAAATGCCTTTTTCTTCTCGTTTCCAGAGGTAGACATTCAATTATAATCTGTTTAAACTAAAAATGTAAAAAAATTCAACTTAAAATCA
>NW_018397965.1:0-162 GCF_002168275.2 Theobroma umbraticum | reverse complement strand
TATAAAACCATTTAAAGTGAGTAATAAGATTTTTAAAGGAATGAGTGATTATAAATAGACATTTCTTGCCAATGATTGCCTTCTTCTTCACATTTGTTAAGGTAGAAATTCAATTATAATCTTTTTTAACAAAAAATTTAAAAAAACCTATATTTAAAATCA
>NW_018397964.1:1953-2035 GCF_002168275.2 Theobroma umbraticum | reverse complement strand
ATTTTATATCTCACCCCACAAAATATCTATTTTTGTTTTTAGATTGATAATGTAGCAACCTGTACCCTTAATATGGAAGCCA
>NW_018397964.1:1851-1943 GCF_002168275.2 Theobroma umbraticum | reverse complement strand
ATCGATAGTACAAGGATTGAAGATAAGTGAAATGGGAAAGAGTGGTGATAAGTGGAAGGAATACTTTAGAATAAAATATTTTGTACGTGAAA
>NW_018397964.1:1655-1841 GCF_002168275.2 Theobroma umbraticum | reverse complement strand
AAAATAATAATATTTTATTAGTGATGAGTTAGTAGACCTAAAAGGCAATTTGGAAGTGAGCCAAGGCAAAGTGAGACACTTTGAGACCTAAGGAGATAAGTGCAGAATTTAAAAATAAAATAATATTTTATTTATAAAATAATATTAAAATAATCTGATGCTAGAACGGGTCGCATCTTGCAAGAG
>NW_018397964.1:974-1135 GCF_002168275.2 Theobroma umbraticum | reverse complement strand
TATATATGCAAGGAATGTTATTGGCTAAATGGGAGGCCAAATGAGAAATAATGTTAGTGAAAGTGTTTTGGAACAAATCACTGTTAGGAGATTGACTAAGTGAAAAGAAAATTACCGAGGACATAATTCAAGGAGAAAATGGATGATCGGCAAGTCATCTT
>NW_018397964.1:709-964 GCF_002168275.2 Theobroma umbraticum | reverse complement strand
GGACATAAGGAGTTTAATTTGGTGAAGTAATATCCCACCGAGAGAGGTGAGTATAGGGTGTCAAGTTTAAAAGCTTTTATGATATATCAAAATATAGGTATAGTATTATTCAATGGCTTTGCGGAAAGCTTGAGTTGCCAAAAAATGATAAGTGATTTGAATACGTGGTTTGGAGTGATTTATACACGGCTTTTATGGAAGGCACGAGCTGGTAGAAACAATAGGCAATTGTGGATGTAAATTGATTTGGAAGTT
>NW_018397964.1:201-341 GCF_002168275.2 Theobroma umbraticum | reverse complement strand
TTTGCATGGTGGAGAGATATAGCTTTATCCGTAGCTTCCCTTTTTAATCAATAGATTTTAGTGCTTAACATATTGATTACGGATTATTTTATGTGGATGTACACGGGTATTTTACATGCCACACCTTTTAGCAGCATGCA
>NW_018397964.1:97-191 GCF_002168275.2 Theobroma umbraticum | reverse complement strand
CTGCCATTTGTGTTTATGCAAATATTGAACTATTTCATGAATTGAAATCTATTTTATTATGCACAAGTTTTCGGCATTGTTTGCTAATGAAAGT
>NW_018397964.1:0-87 GCF_002168275.2 Theobroma umbraticum | reverse complement strand
GATTTACTTGGCATTTTTACAAGGCACTAATAGCTTATTTGGTTTCATAAGGTTGTCATTTTATACTCTGGTTTTATTGTTCAAAAA
>NW_018397963.1:40448-43634 GCF_002168275.2 Theobroma umbraticum | reverse complement strand
AAGCCTTATTACTCGCTTGAAATGGTTTTATAATCTCATAATTGATTTTAAGTAAAATATTTTTACATTTTTGGCTGAAATATATTATCATTAAATATTTACCTCAAGAAACATTGGGTAAAAGTCATCCATTTGAATGAAAAGTCTATTTATAGTTACTTAAGTCTTTAAAAGATTTATTACTCGCTTAAAAAGGTTTTATAATCTCATAATTGATTTTAAATTGAGTTTTTTTACATTTTTGGTCAAAATAGATAATATTTGAATGCCTACATTGAGAAACGTAAAGAAAAAGCCATTCATTAATAAGAAAAGTATATCTATAGTCGCTCATGCCTTCAAAAGTCTTATTATTTGATTTAAATGGTTTTATAATCTCATAAGTAATTTTAAGTTGAATTTTTTTATATTTTTGTTTGTAATATTTTATAATTAAATGTCTGCCTTTGGAAACATAAAGCAAAAGTTATCCATCGGTAAGAAAAGTTTATTTATAGTCACTTAAGTCTTCACAAGCCTTATTACTGGCTTTAAATAATCTTTTAATCTCATAATTGATTTTAAGTTGAGTTTTTTTAGATTTTTTGTTAAAATATTTTATAAATGTATGTCTACTTTAGGAAACATGAAAAAAAAGTCATCCATTGTTAAGAAAAGTCCATTTATAGTCACTTAAGTCTTTGAAAGCCTTATTACTCGCTTTAAATGGTTTTATAATCACATAATTAATTTTAAGTTGAATTTTTTTACATATTTTTTAAAATATATTATAACTGAATGTTTACCTTGGGAAACGTGAGGCAAAAGTCATCTTTTTGTAAGAAAAATCTATCTATAGCCACCCATACCTTTGAAAGCTTTATTATCCTCTTGAAATAGTTTTATAATCTCATAATTGATATTAGGTTGAATTTTTTTACTTTTTCTGTTAAAATATATTATAATTGAATGTCTGCCATAGGAAACGTGAAGCGAAAGTTATCCATTAGCAAAAACAATCCATTTATAGTTGTTAGGTCTTCGAAAGCTTTATAACTCGCTTTAAATGGTTTTATAATCTCATAATTCATTTGAAGTTGAAGTTTTTTATATTTTTTTGGCAAAATATATATGATAATTGACTGTCTGCCTCAGGAATCGACAGGCAAAAGTCATCCATTGACAAAAAAAGTCTATTTATTATCGATTAAGTCATCCAAAGCCTTATTACTCGCTTTAAATAGTTTTATAATCTCATAATTGATTTTAAGTTGATCTTTTTTATATTTTTTATTAAAGAAAATAATACTTGAATGTCTACATAGGGAAATGTGAAGAAAAAACTATTCATTAGCAAGAAAAGTCCATCTATTGTCACAATATCTTCGAAAAGCCTTATTACTCGCTTTAAATGGTTTTATAATCTCATAATTGATTTTAAGTTATATTTTTTTACCTATTTTATTAAAATATATTAAAATTGAATGTTTGCCTCAGGAAATGTGAAGTAAAAGTTTTCCATTGACAAAAAAAGTTCATTTATAGTCGCTTAAGTCTTCATAATCTTTATTACTAGCTTTAAATAGTTTTATAATCTCATAATTTATTTTAAGTTGAATTTTTTTATATTTGTTGTTAAAATAGATAATATTTGAATGTCTACCTGAAAAAATATGAAGAAAAAGCCATTCATTGACAAGAAAAGTCCATCTATAATCACCCATGCGTTTTAAAGCCTTATTACTCACTTTAAATGGTTTTATAATCTTATAATTGATTTTAAGTTGTATTTTTTTACATTTGTTGTTAAAATATATTACACTTGAATGTCTACCTTGGGAAATGTAGGGTAAAACTAATCTATTTGTAAAAAAGGTCCATTTAAAGTCACTTAAGTCTTCAAAAGCCTTATTACTCGCTTTAAATGGTTTTATATTCTCATAATTGATTTTAAGTTGAATTATTTTACATTTTTGGTTAAAACAAATAGTATTGGGATGTCTACATAGGGAAACATGAAGAAAAAGCTATTCATTGTCAAAAAAAGTCCATCTATAGTCACCCATGCCTTCGAAAACCTTATTAATTGCTTGAAATGGTTTTATAATCACTTAATAGGATTTAAGTTGAATTTTTTTAGATTTTTGTTAAAATATGTTATAATTGCATGTCTACTTTAGGAAATGTGAAGGAAAAGTCATCCATTGGAAAGAAAAGCCCATTTATAGTTGCTTAAGTCTTCAGAAACCTTATTGCTCACTTGAAATGGTTTTATAATCTCATAATTGATTTTAAGTTGATTTTTTTTGCATTCTTGGCCAATATTTATTATAATTAAATATCTACCTCAAGAAACATAATATAAAAGTTATCCTTTGGCAAGAAAAGATCATTTATAGTCGCTTAAGTCTTCATAGGCCTTATTACTCGCTTTAAATAATTTTTTAATTTCATAATTGATTTTCAATTGATTTTTTTTAAATTTTTTGTTAAAATATGTAATAATTGCATGTCTGCTTCAGGAAACGTGAAGAAAAAGTCATTCATTGGCAAGAAAAGTCCACTTATAGTCGCTTAAGTCTTCAAAAACCTTATTATTCACTTTAAATGGTTTTATAATGACATAATTGATTTTAAGTTGAATTTTTTTATATTTTTTATTAAAAATATTATAATGTTTTTCTTGAGAAATGTGAGGCAAAAGTCATCTTTTGGCCAGAAAAATCCATCTATAGTCACTCATGCCTTCGAAAGCTTTATTACTCGCTCTAAATGATTTTATAATCTCATAATTGATTTTAAATTAAATTTTTTATTTTTTTATTAAAATATATTATAATTGAATGTTTACCTTAGAAAACGTGAAGCAAAAGTTATCTATTGGCAAGAAAAGTCCATTTATAGTCGTTTAAGTCTTCAGAAGTCTTATTACTCGCTTTAAATGGTTTTATAATCTCATAGTTAATTTTAAGTTAATTTTTTTTGCATTTTTTGTTAAATATATTATAACTGAATGTTTGTCTTAGGAAACATGAGGCAAAAGTGAATTTTTAATAAGAAAAGTCTATCTATGGTCACTCATGTCTTTAAAAGCCATATTAGTTGCTTTAAATGAGTTTATAATCTCATAATTGATTTTAAGTTGAATTTGTTTACATGTTTTGACAAAATATATTATAATTGAATGTTTGCCTTAGGAAATAAGAG
>NW_018397963.1:40199-40348 GCF_002168275.2 Theobroma umbraticum | reverse complement strand
AAACTTTTACTTCACATTTCCTGAGGCAAACATTCAATTTTAATATATTTTAATGAAAAAGGTAAAAAAATATAACTTAAAATGAATTATGAGATTATAAAACCAATTAAAGCGTGTAATAAGGCTTTTCGAAGATATTGTGACAATAG
>NW_018397963.1:40083-40189 GCF_002168275.2 Theobroma umbraticum | reverse complement strand
CTTGCTAATGAATAGTTTTTTCTTCACATTTCCCTCTGTAGACATTCAAGTATTATTTTCTTTAATAAAAAATATAAAAAAGATTAACTTAAAATTAATTATGAGA
>NW_018397963.1:38704-40073 GCF_002168275.2 Theobroma umbraticum | reverse complement strand
ATTTAAAGCAAGTAATAAGGCTTTGGATGACTTAAGCGATAATAAATAGACTTTTTTTGCCAATGGATGACTTCTGCCTGTCGATTCTTGAGGCAAACATTCAATTATCATATATATTTTGCAAAAAATATAAAAAACTTCAACTTCAAATGAATTATGAGATTATAAAACTATTTAAAGCGACTAATATGACTTTCGAAGACATGGGTAACCATAGATGGACTTTTCTTACTAAAAGTATACTTTTACCCATGTTTCCCAAGACAAACATTCAATTGTAATATATTTTAACAAAAAATTTAAAAAAATTCAACTTAAAATAAATTATGAGATTATAAAACCATTTAAAGCGAGTTATAAGGCTTTCGAAGACCTAACAACTATAAATGGATTGTTTTTACCAATGGATAACTTTTGCTTCACTTTTCTTAAGGCAGACATTCAATTATAATATATTTTAACAAAAAAAGTAAAAAAATTCAACCTAAAATCAATTATGAGATTATTAAACCATTTAAAGTGGATAATAAAGCTTTCAAAGGTATGGGTGACTATAGATAGATTTTTCTTACAAAAAGATGACTTTTGCCTCACATTTCCCAAGGTAAACATTCAGTTATAATATATTTTAAAAAATATATAAAAAAATTCAACTTAAAATCAATTATGTGATTATAAAACCATTTAAAGCGAGTAATAAGGCTTTCAAAGACTTAAGCGACTATAAATGGACTTTTCTTAATAATGGATGACTTTTCCTTCACGTTTCCTAAAGCAGACATACATTTATAAAATATTTTAATAAAAAATCTAAAAAAAGTCAACTTAAAATCAATTATGAGATTAAAAGATTATTTAAAGCCAGTAATAAGGCCTGTGAAGACTTAAGCAACTATAAATAAACTTTTCTTACCGATGGATAACTTTCGCTTTATGTTTCCAGAGGCAGACATTTAATTATAAAATATTACAAACAAAAATGTAAAAAAATTCAACTTAAAATCAATTATGAGATTATAAAATCATTTAAAGCGAATAATAAGACTTTTGAAGGCATGAGCGACTATAGATATACTTTTCTTGCTAATGAATAGCTTTTTCTTTACGTTTCTCAATGTAGGCATTCAAATATTATCTATTTTGACCAAAAATATAAAAAAACTCAATTTAAAATCAATTATGAGATTATAAAACCTTTTGAAGCGACTAATAAAGCTTTCAAAGACTTAAGCGACTATAAATGGACTTTTCATTCAAATGGATGACTTTTACCCCATGTTTCTTGAGGCAGATATTTAATGATAATATATTTCAACCAAAATGTAAAAAAATTCTACTTAAAATTAATTATGAGATTATAAAACTATTT
>NW_018397963.1:38036-38209 GCF_002168275.2 Theobroma umbraticum | reverse complement strand
ATTATAAAACCATTTAAAGCAAGTAATAAGGCTTTTCGAAGGTATTGTGACTCTAGATGGACTCTTCTTACCAATGAATGATTTTTTCTTAACGTTTTCCTATGTAGACATTCAAGAATTATCTGCCTTAATAAAAAAATATAAAAAAAATTTAACTTAAAATCAATTATGAG
>NW_018397963.1:37877-38026 GCF_002168275.2 Theobroma umbraticum | reverse complement strand
CATTTAAAGCGAGTAATAAGGCTTTTGAAGACTTAAGTGACAATAAATGGACTTGTTTTGCCAATAGATGACTTCTGCCTCTCATTTCCTGAGACAGACATTCAATTATAATATATTTTACAAAACAATGTAAAAAATTTCAACTTAAA
>NW_018397963.1:37202-37867 GCF_002168275.2 Theobroma umbraticum | reverse complement strand
AGATTATAAAACCATTTAAAGTGACCAATATGGCTTTCAAAGACATGGGTGACCATAGATGAACTTTTCTAGCTAAAAGTTCACTCTTATCTCATGTTTTCCAAGAAAAACATTCAGTTATAATATAATTTAAAAAAATATATTAAAAATTTAATTTAAAATCAATTATGAGATTATAAAACTATTTAAAACGAATAATAACGCTTTTGAAGGCATGGGTGACTATAGATAGATTTTTCTTGTCAAAAGATGACTTTTGCCTCACGTTTCCTAAGGTAAACATTCAGTTATAATATATTTTAAGAAAAAATATAAAAAAAGTCAACTTAAAATCAATTATGTGATTATAAAACTATTTAAAGTAAGTAATAAGGCTTTCAAAGACTTAAGCGACCATAAATGGACTTTTCTTGCCAATGGATGACTTTTCCTTCATGTTTCCTAAAGCAGACATGGAATTATAATACATTTTAATAAAAAATCTAAAAAAATTCAATTTAAAATCAATTATGAGATTAAAAAATTATTTAAAGCGAGTAATAAGGCCTATGAAGACTTAAGCAACTATAAATGGACTTTTCTTGCCGATGGATAACTTTTGCTTTATGTTTCCCGAGGTAGACATTTAATTATAATATATTTTAACAAAAAATATAAAAAAATTC
>NW_018397963.1:34684-37192 GCF_002168275.2 Theobroma umbraticum | reverse complement strand
CAATTGTGAGATTATAAAACCATTTAAAGCGAGTAACAAGGCTTTTAAAGACTTAAGCGACTATAAATAGATTTTTTTTACCAATGGATGATTTTTACTTCACGTTTCTTAAGGCAGACACTCAATTATAATATATTTTAGCAAAAACTGTATACAAATTCAACTTAAAATTAATTATGAGATTATAAAATCATTTAAAGTGAGCAATAAGGCTTTCAAAGACTTAAGCAACTATAAATGGGCTTCTATTGCCAATGGATAACTTTTGCTTTATGTTTCCCAAGGTAAACTTTCAATTATAGTATATTTTAACAAAAAATGCAAAACAATTCAACTTAAAGTCTACTATGAGATTATAAAACTATTTAAAGTGAGTAACAAGGCTTTCGAAGGCATAGATGAATATAGATGTCTCTTATTTATTTATGTCTAACTTTTCTACTTTAGTGTGCAGGACAAAAATGTATGTTAAATATTTAGTTAATCATTTAAACGCAAATATCAAAACTCATAAGAATAAAGAGCTACAATTGAGCAATGAAACAAGAAGCCTTTCAGTTGGATAATCAAGAGAGTTGGTTAGATAAAACTCAAAAGAGAAGTTAGTAGGTTCAAGTAAACTCTGAGATAGAGAACACGTAGTCGACCAAGAGACAGTGCTAGTTGACTAAGTGCTTACTGCCAAAAACTAGGTTTAGAGACAGAAACGACTTAATCGACTAAAAAGTTTTGTTAGTTGACGAAGAGTCTACTGCCAAAAACTGAGTCCAAAGACAGAGATGACTTAATCGACTAAATGGCAATGTTAGTCGACCAAGAGCATTCTGTCTGAAAATTGGAATTGAATGCTAAAAGACAAATTAATGGCTAGAATTGTCTTCAAACCGTTTCCAACGGTTAGAATCTATCTAGCAGCCATTAGAGTTGTTTTTCAAGTATAAAAGGCACTCCCAACAACTATGAATCAGTTTTGAAGGCTTCTAAGATCAAAAAGAGCTCAAAAATAGCAAAAACTCTTTACATATTTTCTGCAGTTCACTCCAATCTTTGTAATGAAGTTAAGCATTTCATCTTGTACCATTTAGATCAAGTTAGTGATCATAGGCACTTCTTTATTTCTTTTCTCCTTGATTACTTAGAGTGTATGAGACACTCTAAGGGGATCAATCAAGCTTGGGTTAGCTTGATTGAGTGTATAGGTTCTAACTTAGCCTAAGAAAAGTTAATTTTGGGTTTTGGTTGATCTCAGGAAAAATCATTGTTAAAGGTTGTGACTGAGCCTATGAAAAGCCATTGTAAAAGCTTGGTGAAAGCTTGTGAATTTCACCGTTTATAGTGATTTGGTTTGGAAACTCCTTGGTTGAACAATCAAGGTAGTGGATGTAGGTCTTCGATCGAACCATTATAAATCTTTGTGTATTGTCTTTTGTATTTTATTTTTCATTTCATTCTTTGTTAGATTATTCCTTCATCTTGCATTTAATTTCTCTTCATTAAGCTTTAATTTGCCTTCAATTATAAGTCAAATTTAGTAAGAGTCAAAAAGTGCTATTCAGCCCTTTCTAGTACATTTATTTTGGACTAACATTTTCCTACCGATGAATGGCTTTTTCTTCACATTTTCTAATATAGACATTCAAATATTATCTGTTTAGCCAAAAATGTAAGAAAATTTAACTTAAAATGAATAATGGGTTCATAAAATCATTAAAAGCAAGTAATAAGGGTTTTGAAGACTTAAGTGACTATAAATGGACTTTTCTTGCCACTGGCTAACTTTTGCTTTATGTTTCTCGAGGCTGACATTCAATTATAATATATTTTAACAAAAAAAGTGAAAAAATTCAATTTAAAATCAATTATAAGATTATAAAACCATTTAAAGCGAGTAATAAGGCTTTTGAAGGCATGGGTGACTATAGATGGACTTCCCTTATCAATGAATGGATTTTTCTTCGAGTTTTACTATGTAGACATTCAAATATTATCTGTTTTAACCAAAAATGTAAAACAATTCAGTTTAAAATCAATTATGAGATTATAAAATCATTTAAAGCGAGTAATAAGGCTTTTGAAGGCATGGATGACTATAGACGGACTTTTCTTACCAATGAATGACTTTTTCTTCATGTTTCCCTAAGTAGACATTCAAATATTATCTATCTTAACAAAAAATGTAAAATATTTCAACCCAAAATCAATTAAGAGATTGTAAAACCATTTAAAGTGAGTAATAAGGCTTTCAAAGAGTCAAGCGACTATAAATACACTTTTCTTGTCAATGGATGCCTTTTGCCTCACGTTTCTTGAGGTAGACACTTAAAATGAATTATGAGATTATAAAATCATTTAAAGCGAGTAATAAGGCTTTCGAAGGCATGGGTGACTATGGATGGACTTTTCTTGTCAATGAATGGCTTTTTCTTTTTTTTTTGAGGTATACATTCAAATATTATTTGTTTTAACAAAAATATAAAAAAATTCAACTTAAAATCAATTATGAGATTA
>NW_018397963.1:33720-33829 GCF_002168275.2 Theobroma umbraticum | reverse complement strand
TATCAATGAATGGCTTTTTTTTCATGTTTTCCAATGTAGACATTCAAATATTATCTGTTTTAACCAAAAACGTAGGAAAATTCAACATAAAATGAACTATGAGATTATA
>NW_018397963.1:33552-33710 GCF_002168275.2 Theobroma umbraticum | reverse complement strand
AAGTGAGTAATAAGGCTTTTGAAGACTTGAGCGACTATAAATAGATTTTTCTTGCCAATGGATGACTTTTCCTTCACGTTTCCTAGAGTAAACATCTAATTATAATATATTTTAACAAAAAATCTAAATATGTTCAACTGAAAATCAATTATGAGATT
>NW_018397963.1:33402-33542 GCF_002168275.2 Theobroma umbraticum | reverse complement strand
TTAAAATGAGTAATAAGGCTTATGAAAACATAAGCGACTATAAATGGACTTTTCTTGCCATGGATAACTTTTGCTTCATGTTTCCCGAAGCAAACATTCAATTATAATATATTTTAACCAAAAATGTAAAAAAATTCAAC
>NW_018397963.1:28746-33034 GCF_002168275.2 Theobroma umbraticum | reverse complement strand
TTAACAAAAAATGTAAAACAATTTAACTTAAAATCAATTATGTGATTATAAAACCATTAAAGGAGACTAATAAGGCTTTTAAAGACTTAAGTGACTATAAATGTACTTTTCTTGCCAATGGATGACTTTTCCTTCACGTTTTCTAAAACAGACATTCAATTATAATATATTTTAATAAAAAATCTAAAAACATTTAATTTAAAATCAATTATGAGATTACAAAACCATTTAAAGCGAGTAATAAGGCTTATGAAGACTTAAGCCGACTATAAATGGATTTTTCTTGCCGATGGATATCTTTTGCTTCCTGGTTCCCAAGCAAACATTCAATTATAATATATTTCAATCAAAAATCGAAAAATATTCGATTTAAAATGACTTATAAGATTATAAAATCATTTAAAGCGAGTAATAAGATTTTTAATGGCATGGGTGACTATAGATAGACTTTTTTTGCCAATGAATGGCTTTTTCTTCATGTTTCTCGATGTAGGCATTCAAATATTATCTGTTTTGGTTAAAAAAGTAAAAAAACTCAATTTTAAATCAATTATGAGATTATAAAGCCATTTAAAGTGAGTAATAAGGCTTTCGAAGACTTAAGCGATTATAAATGAACTTTTCTCATCAATGGATGACTTTTGCTTCACGTTTCTTAAGACAGACACTCAATTATAATATATTTTAAGAAAAAATATAAAAATATTTAACTTAAAATCAATTATGAGATTGTAAAACCATTTAAAGTGAGCAATAAGGCTTTCGAAGACTTAAGTGACTATAAATGGACTTCATTTGGCAATGGATAACTTTTCCTTCATGTTTCCCAAGGTAAACTTTTAATTATAATATACTTTAACAAAAAAAGCAAAACAATTCAACTTAAAGTCTATTATTAGGTTATAAAATTATTTAAAGTGAGTAATAAGGCTTTCGAAGATATGGGTGACTATGGATGGACTTTTCTTACCAATGAATGGCTTTTTCTTTACATTTCTTTATGTAGACATTCAAATATTATTATTTTTAGCTAAAAATGTAAAACAAATTCAACTTAAAATCAATTATGTGATTATAAAACCATTTAAAGCGAGTAATAAGGTTGTTGAAGACTTAACCAACTGTAAATGGACTTTTATTACCAATGGATGACTTTTGCTTCATGTTTCCTAAGGTAGAGATTCAATTATAATATATTTTAACAAAAAATGTAAAAATATTCTACTTAAAATCAATTATGAGATTATAAAACCATTTAAAGCAATCAATAAGGCTTTCGAAGGCATGAGTGACTATAAATGGACTTTTCTTACCAACGAATAGCTTTTCCTTCACGTTTCTCTATATAGACATTCAAATATTATCTGTTTTAATAAAAAATATAAAATAATTTAACTTAAAATCAATTATGAAATTATAAAACCATTGAATGCAAGTAATAAGGCCTTTGAAGACTTAAGCGACTATAAATAGACTTTTCTTCTCAATGGATGACTTTTGCTTGATGTTTCTGAGGAAAACATTTAATTATAATATATTTTAATAAAAATATAAAAACATTCAACTTAAAATAAATTATGAGATTATAAAACTATTTAAAACGAGTAATACGACTTTCGAACGCATGGGTGACAATAGATGGACTTTTTTTAGCAATGAATGCCTTTTTATTTTTATTTTTTGAGGTAGACATTGAAATATTATTTGTTTTAACAGAAAATGTAAAAAAATTCAACTTAAAATTAATTATGAGATTATAAAACCACTTAAAGCGAGTAATAAGGCTTTCGAACGCATGGGTGGCTATAGTTGGACATTTCTTGCTAATGAATGGCTTTTTCTTCCCGTTCATCAAGGTAAACATTCAAATATTATCTATTTTAACAAAAAATATAAAAAAATTCAACTTAAAATCAATTATGAGATTATAAAATCATTTAAAGCGAGTAATAAGGCTTTCGAATGCATAGGTACCTATAGATAGACTTTTCTTGCGAATGAATGTCTTTTTCTTCAAATTTCTCGATATTGGCATTCAAATATTATTTGTTAGCCAAAAATGTAAAAAAATTCAACTTAAAATTAATTAAGAGATTATAAAACCATTTAAAATGAGTAATAAGACTTTGAATGCATAGGTGACTATAGATGGACTTTTCTTGCCAATGAATGCCTTTTGTTTACGTTTCCCAATGTAGAGATTCAAATATTATCTATTTTAACAAAAAATGTAAAACAATTGAAGTTAAAATCAATTAAGATATTCTAAAATCGCTTAAAGCTAGTAATTAGCCTTTTGAACGCGTGGGTGACTATAGATAGACTTTTCTTGTCAATGAATGACCTTTTTCTTTACGTTTCCCTACGTAGACATTCAAATATTATCTATTTTAACCAAATATGTAAAAACAATTCAGCTTAAAATTAATTATGAAATTAGAAACTCATTTAAAGCGAGTAATAAGGCTTATGAAGACTTAAGCAACTATAAATGAAATTTTTTTGCCAATGGATAACTTTTGTTTCATGTTACCCATGGCGAACATTCAGTTATAACATATGTTAACAAAAAATATAAAAAAAATTTAACTTAAAATCAATTGTGAGATTATCAAACCATTTAAAGCGAGTAACAGGGCTTCCGAATGTATGGGTGACTATAGATGAACTTTTCTTACCGATGAATGGTTTTTTCTTCTGGTTTTTCAAGGTAGACATTCAAATATTATCTGTTTTAACAAAAAAAATAAAAAAATTCATCTTAAAATCAATTATGAGATTATAAAACTATTTAAAGTGAGTAATAAGGCTTTCGATTGCATGGGTGACTCTAAATGGACTCTTCTTGGCAATGAATGGCTTTTTCTTCCCATTTTTCAAGGTAGACATTCACACATTATCTGTTTTAAGAAAAAATGTAAAAAAATACAACTTAAATCAATTATGAGATTATAAAACCATTTAAATTGAGTAATAAGGCTTTCAAATACATGGGTGACTATAGATGAACTTTTCTTATCATTGAATGTCTTTTTTCTTCATGTTTCCCAATGTAGACATTCAAATATTATTTATTTTTACCAAAAATGTGAAAAAATTCAACTTAAAATCAATTAAGAGATTATAAAACTATTTAAAGCGAGTAATAAGCCTTTCAAATGCATGTGTGACTATAGTTAGACTTTTCTTGCCAATAAATTATTAGTCCCAAATAAATGTGCTAGAGGGGGGATGAATAGTACTTTTTAGCTCTTACTAAATTTGTCCTCTAATTGGAGGCAAGTTAAAGCTTAATGAAAAGAAATTAAATGCAAGATGAAAGAATAATATAACAAAGAATGAAATGAAAAATAAACAGGGAAGACAATACACAATGATTTATAGTGGTTCGGTCAAAGACCTACATCCACAACCTTGATTGTTCAACAAAGAATTTTCCAAACCAAATCACTATAAACAGTGAAATTCTCAAGCTTCCACCAAGCTTCTACAATAGCTTTTCACAGGTTCAGCCATAACCTTTAAAAATAGTTTTTCCTAGGATCAACCAAAACCCAAAACTAACTTTTCTAGGCTGAGTTAGAACCTATGCACTCAATCGAGCTAACCCAAACTTGATTCCACCCTTTAGATTGCCTCACACACTTCAAGCAATCGAGGAGAAAAGAAATAAAGAAGTGCTTATGATCACCAACCTGATCTAAATGGTACAAGATGAAGTGCTTAACTTTATTACAAAGATTTAGTGAAGTGTAAAAAGTATGCAGAGAGTTTTTACTATTTTTGAGCTCTTTTTGATTTGGAAGCCTTCAAAAACTAGTTCATAGCTATTGAGAGTGCCTTTTATACTTGAAAAATTAACTCTGATGGCTATTAGACAAATTTTGACTGTTGGAAACAATTTGGGGCCAATTCTAGCCGTTAATTTATCTTTTAGCATTCAATTCAAATTTTCAAACAAAATGCTCTTAGTCGACTAACATTACCACTTAGTCGATTAAGTAGTCTCTGTCTTTGAACCCAGTTTCTGGCAGTAAGCACTTAGTCAACTAACACTGTCTCCTGATCGACTAAGTGTTCTCTATCTTACAATTTGCTTGAACCTGCCAACTTCTCTTTTGCTTTTTATTTAACCAACTCCCTTGATTATCCAATTGAGAGGCTTCTTATTTTATTGCTCAATTGTAGCTCCTTAGTCTAATGAGTTTTGATATTTTCTTTTGAATGATTTAGCAATTATTTCTCATACATTTTTCTCCTACACACTCAAGTAGAAAAGTTAGACATA
>NW_018397963.1:28611-28736 GCF_002168275.2 Theobroma umbraticum | reverse complement strand
AATGTTTTATTATCATCAAAAACTAATGGAGCCAATATGAATGGCTTTTTCTTCATTTTTCCCTATGTAGGCATTAAAACATTATCTGTTTTAACAAAAAATGTAAAAATTCAACTTAAAATCAA
>NW_018397963.1:28430-28601 GCF_002168275.2 Theobroma umbraticum | reverse complement strand
ATAAAACTATTTAAAACGAGTAATAAGGCTTACGAAAAGTTAAGCAACTATAAATGGACTTTTCTTGCCAATGGATAACTTTTGCTTCACGTTTCCTAAGACAGACATTCAATTATGATATATTTTAATAAAAAATAAAAAACAATTAACTTAAAATCAATTATGAGATTA
>NW_018397963.1:28040-28420 GCF_002168275.2 Theobroma umbraticum | reverse complement strand
TAAAGCGTGTAATAAGGCTTTTGAATGCATGGGTGACTATAGATGGACTTTTTTTACCAATGAATGTCTTGTTCTTCACGTTTCCTGATATTAACATTCAAATATTATATGTTTTAACTAAAAATATAAAAAATTCAACTTAAAATTGATTAAGAGATTTTAAAATCATTTATAGCGAGTAATAAGGCTTTCGAACGTATGGGTGACTATAGATGGACTTTCCTTGCCACTGAATATCTTTTTGTTCAATTTCATGATGTACACATTCAAATATTATTTGTTTTAACTAAAAATGTAAAATAATTCAACTTAAAATCAATTAAGACATTATAAAACTATTTAAAGCGAGTAATTAGCCTTTCAAACGTCTGGGTGACTAT
>NW_018397963.1:27582-27954 GCF_002168275.2 Theobroma umbraticum | reverse complement strand
AAAAAAATTTAACTTAAAATCAATTATGAGATTATAAAATTATTTAAACCGAATAAGAAGGCTTACGAAGACTTAAGCAACTATAAATGGACTCTTTTAGCCAATGGATAACTTTTGCTTCATGTTTCTAATGGTGGATATTCAATTCTAGTATATTTTAACAAAAAATGTAAAAAAATTCAACTTAAAATTAACTATGGGTTTATCAAATCATTTAAAACGAGTGATAATGCTTTCGAATGCATGGGTGACTATAGATAAACTTTTCTTACCAATGAATGGCTTTTCTTTCCAGTTTTTTGAAGTAGACATTCAAATATTTTTTATTTTAAGAAAAAATGTAAAACAATTCAACTTAAAATCAATTATGAA
>NW_018397963.1:27465-27572 GCF_002168275.2 Theobroma umbraticum | reverse complement strand
TATTTAAAGTGAGTAATAAGGCTTTCGAATGCATGGGTGACTATAGATGGACTTTTCTTGCCAATGAATGTCATTTTCTTCCCTTTTTTCAAGGTAGACATTCAAAT
>NW_018397963.1:25207-27455 GCF_002168275.2 Theobroma umbraticum | reverse complement strand
TTAACAAAAAATATAAAAAAATTCTACTTAAATCAATTAAGAGATTATAAAACCAGTTAAAGTGAGTAATAAGGCTTTCGAATGCATGGGTGACTATAGATGAAAATTTCTTGCCAATGAATGTCTTTTTGCTTCACGTTTCCCAATGTAGGCATTCAAATATTATTTTTTTTAACAAAAAATATAAAAAAATTTAACTTATAATCAATTAAGAGACTATAAAACCATTTAAAGCCAGTAATAAGCCTTTCAAATGCATGGGTGACTATAGCTAGACTTTTCATGCCAATGAATGGTTTTTTCTTCACATTTCCCTATATAGACATCAAAGTATTATCTGTTTTAACAAAAAATGTAAAAAAAAAACTTAAAATCAATTATAAGATTATAAAACTATTTAAAGCGAGTAATAAGGCTTGCGAAGAGTTAAGTGACTATAAATGGACTTTTCTTGCCAATGGATAACTTTTGCTTCACGTTTCTTAGGACAAACATTCAATTACAATATATTTTGACAAAAATGTAAAAATTTCAACTTAAAATCAATTATGAAATTATAAAATCATTTAAAGTGAGTAATAAGGCTTTCGAAGGCATGGGTCACTATAGTTGGACTTTTTCTATCAATGAATAGATTTTTCTTTATGTTTCCCTATGTAGACATTCAAATATTATCTGTTTTAACAAAAACTGCAAAAACATTCAACTCAAAATTAATTGTGAGATTATAAAACCATTTAAAGTGAATAATAAGGCTTACGAAGAGTTAACCGACTACAAATGGACTTTTCTTACTAATGGATAACTTTTGCTTCATGTTTCCCAAGGCAAACATTCAATTATGATATATTTTAACAACAAATGTAAAAAAATTTAACTTAAAATCAATTATAAGATTATAAAACTATTTAAAGCGAGTAAAAGGTTTTCAAAGGCATAGGTGACTATAGTTGGACTTTTCTTGTCAAGGAATGGCTTTTTTTTCACGTTTCCCTATGTAGACATTCAAATATTATCTGTTTTAGCCAAAAATGCAAAACAATTCAACTTAAAATCAGTTATAAGATTATAAAGTCATTGAATGCGAGTAATAAGGTCTTTGAAGATTTAGGCGACTATAAATGGACTTTTCTTCCTAATGGGTGACTTTTGCCTCATGTTTCCCAAGGCAAACATTCAATTATAATATATTTTAACAAAAAATGTAAAAAATTCAACTTAAAATTAATTACGAGATTATAAAACCATTTAAACATGGGTGACTATAGGTTGACTGTTCTTGCCAATGAATGGCTTTTCTTTCCCGTTTCTCAATGTATACATTCAATTATTATCTGTTTTGATTAAAAATGTAAGAAAATTCAACTTAAAATGAATTATGAATTTGTAAAACCATTTAAAGCGAGTAATAAGATTTTCGAAGACTTAAGCGACTATAAATGGACTTCTCTTACCAATAGATGACTTTTCCTTCACATTTTCTGAGGTAAACAATCAATTACAATATATTCTAATAAAAAATGTAAAACAATTTAACTTACAAATCAATTATGAGATTATAAAACTATTTAAAGCAAGTAATAAGGCTTTCGAACGCATGGGTGACTATAGATGGACTTGTCTTACCAATAAATGGCTTTTTCTTCTTATTTTTCAAGGTAGACATTCAAATATTATCTGTTCTAACAAAAATGTAAAAAAAATTTAACTTAAAATAATTATGAGATTATAAAACTATTTAACGTGACTAATATGCCTTTCGAAGTATGGGTAACTATAGATGGACTTTTCTTACTAAACGATGGCTTTTGCCTCATGTTTTCCAAGAAAAATAATTAGTTATAATATATTTTAATAAAAAATCTAAAAATATTCAACTTAAAATTAATTATAAGATTATAAAACTATTTAGAACGAGTAATAAGGCTTTTGAAGACATAAGCGACTATAAATAGACTTTTCTTATCAATGGATAACTTTTGCTTCACGTTTCCCAAGGCAAACATTCAATTATAATATATTTTAATAAAAAATTTTAAAAAAATTAACTTAAAATTGATTATGAGATGATAAAAATATTTAAAACGAGTAAAAAGGCTTTCAAAGGCATGGCAAACTATAGATGGATCTTACTTGCCAAAAGATGACTTTGGCCTCACATTTCTAGAGGCAAACATTCAATTAAAATATATTTAAAAAAATATTGAAAAATTCAACTTAAAATCAATTATTAGATTATAAAACCATT
>NW_018397963.1:25032-25197 GCF_002168275.2 Theobroma umbraticum | reverse complement strand
AATAAGGCTTTCGAAGACTTAAGCAACTATAAATGGACTTTTCTTACCAATGGATGACTTTTCCTTCACATTTTCTAAAATAGACATCCAATTATAATATATTTTAAGAAAAAATCTCAAAAATATCAATTTAAAATCAATTATGAGATTATAAAACTATTTAAA
>NW_018397963.1:24886-25022 GCF_002168275.2 Theobroma umbraticum | reverse complement strand
AGGCTTACGAAGACTTAAGCGACTATAAATGGACTTTTCTTGCCAACAGAAAACTTTTGCTTCACGTTTCTAGAGGTAGACATTCAATTATAATATATTTCAACCAAAAATGTAAAAAAATTTAACTTAAAATTAA
>NW_018397963.1:24002-24876 GCF_002168275.2 Theobroma umbraticum | reverse complement strand
ATAAAACCATTTAAAGTGAGTAATGAGGCTTTCGAATGCATGGCTGAATATAGATGACTTTTCTTGCCAATGCATATCTTTTTCTTCACGTTTATTAATATAAACATTCAAATATTATCTGTTGTAAGTAAAAATATAAAAAAAATCAAATGTTATCTTGTCAATGAAGGGCTTCTTCTTCTTTTTTTTTAGAGAGATAGATATTCAAATATTATCTGTTTTAACTAAAAATATGAAAAAATTCAAATGTTATCTTATCAATGAATGGCTTTTTCTTCTTTTTTTTTTAGAGATAGATATTCAAATATTATCTGTTTTAACAAAAAGAGTAAAAAAACTCAACTTAAAATCAAGTATGAGATTGTAAAACTATTTAAAGTGAGTATCAAGGCTTTCGATGGCATGAGTAACTATAATTGGACTTTACTTGCCAATGAATGATTTTTTCTTTATGTTTCCCTTTACGTTTCCTTATGTAGACATTCAAATATTATATGTTTTAACCAAAAATAGAAAAAAATTTAACTTAAAATCAATTATAAGAGTATAAAACCATTGAATGTGAGTAATAAGGCCTTTGAAGACTTAAGTGACTATAAATAGACTTTTCTTATCCATGGATGGCTGTTACCTCACGTATCCCGAGGTAGATATTCAATTATAATATATTTTAATAAAAAATATAAAAACATTCAACTTAAAATAAATTATGAGATTATAAAATTATTTAACGCGAGTAATAAGGCTTTCGAATATATGGGTGACTATAGATGGATTTTTCTTACCAATAAATGACTTTTTCTTCCCGTTTTTTAAGGTAGACAATTAAATATTATCTATTTTAATAAAAAATATAAAAAAATTTAACTCAAAA
>NW_018397963.1:23475-23931 GCF_002168275.2 Theobroma umbraticum | reverse complement strand
AGACTCTTCTTACTAATGAATGTTTTTTCCTTTACGTTTTCTAATGTTGACATTCAAATACTATTAATTTTCACCAAAAATGTAAAAAAATTTAACTTAAAATCAATTATGAGATTATAAAGCATTTAAAGTGAGTAATAAGGCTTTCAAATGCATAGGTGACTATAAATGGACTTTTCTTTTCAATGAATGGCTTTTTCTTCTCATTTGTTAAGGTAAACATTTAAATATTTTTTGTTTTAGCACAAAGGTTAAAAAAATTCAACTTAAAATTACTTATGAGATTATAAATCCATTTAAAGCGAGCAATAAGACTTTTGAACGCATGGGTGACTATAGATGGACTTTTTTTGCCTATGAATGGCTTTTTCTTCTTGTTTTTTGAGATATAAATTCAAATATTATCTTTTTTAATAAAAAAGATAAAAAAAATCAACTTAAAATCAATTATGAGAT
>NW_018397963.1:23168-23465 GCF_002168275.2 Theobroma umbraticum | reverse complement strand
TTTAAAATAAGTAATAAGGCTTTCAAACGCATGGGTGATTATGAATGGACATTTCTTGTCAATGAATGACTTTTTCTTCTCGTTTTTCAAGGTAGACATTCAAATATTATCTGTTTTAACAAAAAATATAAAAAAATTTAATTTAAAATCAATTATGAGATTATAAAATCATTTAAAGCGAGTATTAAGGCTTACGAAGACTTAAGCGACTATCAATGGACTTTTCTTGCCAATAGATAACTATTGCTTCACGTTTCTCGAGGTAGATATTCAATTATAATATATTTTAACAAAAAA
>NW_018397963.1:22565-22740 GCF_002168275.2 Theobroma umbraticum | reverse complement strand
AAATCAATTATAAGATTATAAAACTATTTAAAGCGAGAAATAAGGCTTTTGAAGGCACGCGTGACTATATATGGACTTTTCTTATCAAGAGATGGCTTTTGCCATATGCTTCTTGAGGAAACATTCAGTTATAATATATTTTGATGAAAAACGTAAAAATATTCAACTTAAAATC
>NW_018397963.1:22397-22555 GCF_002168275.2 Theobroma umbraticum | reverse complement strand
TTATAAAACCATTTAAAGCGAGAAATAGGGCTTTTGAAGACTTAAGTGACTATAAATAGACCTTTCTTGCCAATGGATAACTTTTGCTTCACATTTGTCTAGACAGACATTCAATTATAATATATTTTAACTAAAAATATAAAAAAATTTAACTTAAA
>NW_018397963.1:21894-22384 GCF_002168275.2 Theobroma umbraticum | reverse complement strand
TTATAAAACCATCTAAAGTGAGTAATAAGGCTTCCGTAGGTATGGGGAATTATGGATAGATTTTTCTTGTCAAAAGATGACTTTTGCCTCATGTTTTCTGAGGCAAACATTTAATTATATTATATTTTAATAATAAACATAAAAAAATCAATTTAAAATCAAATATGAGATTATAAAACCTTTTAAGGAGAGTAATAAGGCTTTCGAAGACTTATGTTAAATGGACTTTTCTTGTCAATGGATGCTTTTTCTTCACGTTTTCTGAAGCAAACAACCAATTATAATGTATTTTAATAACAAATCTGAAAAAATTCAACTTAAAATTAATTTGAGATTATAAAACCATTTAAAGCAAGTAACAAGGCTTAAGAAGATTTAAGTGACTATAAACGGACTTTTCTTACCAATAGATAACTTTTGCTTCGCGTTTCCTAAGATGTACATTCAATTATAATATATTTCAACTAAAAATGTAAAAAAATTCAACTTA
>NW_018397963.1:21409-21884 GCF_002168275.2 Theobroma umbraticum | reverse complement strand
TGAGATTATAAAATCATTTAAAGAGAGTAATAAGGCTTTTGAAGGCATACGTGACTTTGGATGGACTTTTCTTATCAATGAATAGCTTTTTCTTATCATTTTTCGAGATAGGCATTCAAATATTATCTGTTTTAACAAAAAAGTAAAAAACTTCAACTTAAAATCAATTATAAGATTAGAAAACTATTTAAAGTGAGTAATAAAGTATTTCAAACGCATAGGTGACTATAGATAGACCTTTTTGGCCAATGAATGGCTTTTTCTTCCCATTTTTTTAGGTAAACTTTCAAATATTATCTGTTTTAACAAAAAATATATAAAAAATTCAGCTTAAAATCAATTATGAGAATATAAAACTATTTAAAATTAGTAATAAGGCTTCCGAACGCATGGGTGACTATAGATGGACTTTTCTTGCCAATGAATGTCTTTTCCTTCACGTTTTCTAATGTAGACATTCAAATATTATCAATTT
>NW_018397963.1:21102-21399 GCF_002168275.2 Theobroma umbraticum | reverse complement strand
TGTAAAAAAATTCAACTTAAAATCAATAATGAGAATATTAAAGTATTTAAAACGAGTAATAAGGTTGTCAAAGACTTAAACAACTATAAATAGACTTCTCTTACCAATTGATAACTTTTTCTTCACGTTTCCTAAGGCAGATTTTTAATTATAATATATTTTAATAAAAAATATAAAAAAATTCAACTTAAAATCTACTATGAAATTATAAGACCATTTAAGGCGACTAATAAGACTTTCGTAAGCATGGCTTACTATAAATGAACTTTTCTTGACAATGAATGGCTTTTTCTTTAT
>NW_018397963.1:20800-20957 GCF_002168275.2 Theobroma umbraticum | reverse complement strand
CAATTATGAGATTATAAAACCATTTAAAGCGAGTAAGAAGGCTTTCGAAGACTTAAGTGACTATAATGGACTTTTCTTGCAAATGGATGACTTTTGCTTCATGTTTCCTGAGGTAGGCATTCAATTATAATATATTTTAATAAAAAATATAAAAAAA
>NW_018397963.1:20341-20790 GCF_002168275.2 Theobroma umbraticum | reverse complement strand
AATTAATTATGAGATTATAAAACTATTTTAAAGCGAGTAACAAGGCTTTCGAAAGTATGGATGACTATAGATGGACTGTTGTTGCCAAGGAATGGCTGTTTCTTCACGTTTTCCTATGTAGACTTCGAAATATTATCTGTTTTAACCAAAATGTAAAAACATTTCACTTAAAATCACTTATGAGATTATAAAAGCATTTAAATCAGTAATAAGGCTTTCGAAGACTTAAGCTACTATAAATGGACTTTTCTTACTAATGGTGACTTTTGTTAGTCCTAAATAAATGTGCTAAAGGGGAGGTGAATAGCAATTTTTTGCTCTTATTAAATTTGACCTCTATTTGAGGGCAAGTTAAAGTTTAATAGAGGGAAGTTAAATGCAAAATAAGGAATAATCTAACAAAAATGAAATGAAAAATAAAATAGGGAAGACAATACACAAAGATTTAT
>NW_018397963.1:20103-20270 GCF_002168275.2 Theobroma umbraticum | reverse complement strand
ACCAAGGATTTTCCAAACCAAATCACTATAAACGGTGAAATTCTCAAGCTTTTACAATGGCTTTTCACAGGCTCAACCACAACCTTTAATAATGGTTTTTTCCGGGATCAACTAAAATCCAAAACTAACTTTTCTTAGGCTAAGTTAGAACCTATACACTCAATCAA
>NW_018397963.1:16955-20001 GCF_002168275.2 Theobroma umbraticum | reverse complement strand
CCTATGATCACTAACCTGATCTGAATGGTACAAAGTGAAGTGCTTAACTCTATTGCAAAGATTGGAGTGAAGTGCAGAAAGTATGCAGAGAGTTTTTGAGATTTTTTAGCTCTTTTGATCTTAGAAGCCTTCAAAACTTATTCATAGCTGTTGGGAGGGTCTTTAATACTTGAAATATCAACTTTGATGGTAGCAAAATAAATTCTGACCGTTGAAAATAGTTTGAGAGCAATTCTAACCGTTAATTTGTCTTTTAGCATTCGATTCAAATTTTCAGACAGAATGCTCTTAGTCGACTAGCATTGCCACTTAGTTGATTAAGTCGTCTCTGTCTCTAAACTCAGTTTCTGGCAGTAAGCTCTTTGTTGACTAACAAAACTTCTTAGTCAATTAAGTCTTTTCTATCTCTGAACCCAGTTTCTGGCAGTAAGCTCTTAGTTGACTAACATTGTCTCTTGGTCGACTAAGTGTTTTCTGTTTCACGATTTGCTTGAACCCGTCAACTTCTCTTTTGAGTTTTATCCATCAAACTCCCTTGATTCTCCAACTTAGAGGCTTCTAATTTCATTGCTCAACGTAGCTTCTTATTCTTATGAGTTTTGATATTTGCTTTTGAATGATTAACTAATTATTTAATATACATTTTTGTCCTATACACTTAAGTAGAAAAGTTAGACATAGATAAATGGGAATGTTTTATTATCATCAAAAACCAATGGAGTCAACAATCTCCCTTTTTTTTGATGATGACAAAACATTCCTTGATTAAATACATAGTGTCTATTTGTTATTTTTGTTTTGCACCAGGTTTGAAATTTCTCCCCCTGAGTGTGTGCTCCCCCTTAGTATATGCATGGTCTTTTCAAGTTATTTTAGTATGCAACTTAGCAAGTCAGCACATTTTTATCAATATCTTAGAAAGAGTAGCAATTACAAATTCAGATATTTTAACAGAGTAACTTTATTCAAGCTTTCAAAACATTAGTGATAAGTGACAGAATACCATCCACATTATAACTAGCTATTACCAGCATCAACAGTCCACATTCATTCCAACATCAATAATCACTAATATTGCTTTAAACATAAAGGCATAGAAATAATTTCAGCATTCAGATATCATTTGTAGAACATCCATCAATACTTAAAATAAAATGTTATCATATATAATCTAGCCTTATCAAAATCAGCTTTCCTAAAATGCCCTTAAATTTCTAATAACTCTTGCCTTGACCTACTATGTTCTCTTAATAACTCCTACCTTGACCTAAATTTCTCCCCCTTTTTGTCATCAACAAAATAGAATCAAATCGAAGAAGAGTCAGAAAGGGTCGATTCATCGGTTCCATAGAAGATATTGAGGGGTTCAAGAGATGTTAGAGGGGAGGAATTTTTTAATGAAGAGTCAAAGGAAGATGTGTCTGAGATTGGAAGAGGATCCTTAGCAAAAGACTTGATTGGAGGAGGTTTGGCTTTTTTAGCTAACCTAGATGACATTCTTCTCTTGAGGAACTTAATCTTGGTAGCCATAGTCTTTCTCCCCCTGCCAGTAGATTCAGTTGTAGCTTGTGCAGGTACAACAGCTTTCCCTTTCTGTTTCCCAATCTGATCATCTTTCTTTATGGTATGAACAAATTCAGGGGATCCTATTGTAGGTGTTGGTTTTTATGCTTTGCTTTTAGCTACTTCCTTTTTAGCCTGTTCTTCCCTCACCATTTGTTGAAAAACATACATGATGAAAACTTCATCAGAGTTTGGTGGGGAGGACTTAGTTTCTTGTGTTTCATCATGCAGCTGAGATCCAATCACCTTTGTGTTTGTACTATCTTTCTTTTCAAGTTTAGGTTCCGTGGTGTGTAGTTTCTTTACTTGACCACGTTCTGGTTCATTCTCTTCAGTTTAAAAATTAGGACTTTCACTTGCTTGCCCTGCTGGAGTTGGACTTGGTGTTATAAGAGCATGTTCAGTTGCAGAGCCAAAAGTAAATTTCTTTTTGTGTTTCATCAAAGTTCTTAGCTCTTGTAGCTTTTCTTTAATTTTCTCTATTCTAGTACCCTAATCAGTTAGTTTTTTGTCTAACCTCATAGGTAAGTTCAGGATCATTTCATTTGAGATTTGAAAGGGTGATGTTGTTGCTTGAGTGGGAGTGGCTTGCTCACCCTCTGAGCATCCTTGGAAGTCTTGACAAATGTCTCTCCATATAACTTGTACCCCATCTTAGACAAACTTCCCAAATAGATGGCTTGGTCTCTGCTTTTTACCTAATCTATCTCATATCTGGAACTCCATATACCTTTTCTCTTGGCCAAAGAGGTAATTACATTTCCATAAGGCAAATGGATTTTATCAACTCTGCATGTTCCTCTCATTCTTTCAATCATAAATCTTCCTAAATTAAGAACAAAT
Organism: Theobroma umbraticum; assembly: GCF_002168275.2. Lineage (NCBI taxonomy): Eukaryota > Viridiplantae > Streptophyta > Magnoliopsida > Malvales > Malvaceae > Theobroma > Theobroma umbraticum. Next base: position 17,595 of record NW_018397963.1, on the reverse strand, counting down.
GCATTAAAAGCAAACTGCATCATCCATAAATCTTGCAGACTCATATAGCTGAAGCTACCACCTCTCCCATGGATTGTTGAAGCTATGAAGTAGTGTAATATCCTTGTTTGAGGACTTTTGAAGAAACTTGCATAGCGTTTTGAAGAGAATTTTCAGTGTTTCCAGAAATCATCTCCCATAAGGATGAGGGATCATAATCCTTTCGAATTTCATAATTTTTCTCATTATATTCTATAGTTAATAATTCTCTTTTTTCTTCACATTTTTCGATGTAGACATTCAAATATTATCGGTTTTGAAATGTAAAAAAAATTCAACTTAGAATCAATTACGAGATTATAAAACCATTAAAAGCGAGTAATAAGGCTTTCGAAGACTTAAGTGACTATAAGTGGTCTTTTCTTACTAATGGATGACTTTTGCTTCACGTTTCTTGAGGCAGACATTCAATTGTAGTATATTTTAACAACAAATGTAAAAAAATTTAACTTAAAATTAATTATGAGATTATAAAATCATTTAAAGTGGGTAATAAGGCTTTCGAATGTATGGGCGATTATAGATGGACTTTTCTTACCAATCAATGGCTTTTTCTTCTCATTTTTTGAGGTAGATATTCCAATATCATCTGTTCTAACAA
>NW_018397963.1:14827-16415 GCF_002168275.2 Theobroma umbraticum | reverse complement strand
AAACGTATAGGTGACTATAGATGGACTTTTATTGCTAATGAATGGCTTTTTCTTTCCTTTTTTGAGGTAGGTATTCAAATATTATCTGTCTGAACAAAAAATGAAAAAATATTCAATTTAAAATCAATTATGAGATTATAAAATCATTTAAAGTAAGTAATAAGGCTTTCGAATAGATGGGTGACTATAGATCTACTTTTCTTGCCAATGAATGTCTTTTTCTTAACGTTTCCCCATATAGACATTCAAATATTATCTGTTTTAACTAAAAATGTAAAAATAACTCAACTTAGAATCAATTACGAGATTATAAAACCATTTAAAGAAAGTAATATGGCTTTCGAAGACTTAAGCGACTATAAGTAGTCTTTTCTTACTAATGGATGACTTTTGCTTCACGTTTCTTGAGGCAGACATTCAATTATAATATATTTTAATAAAAAATATAAAAAAATTTAACTTAAAATCAATTATGAGATTATAAAACTATTTAAAGTGAGTAATAAAGCTTTCGAATGCATGGGCGACTAGAGATAGACTTTTCTTACCAATGAATGGCTTTTTCTTTCTATTTTTTGAGGTTGATATTCCAATTTTATCTGTTCTAACAAAAAATGTAAAACAATTCAACTTAAAATCAATTATGAGAGTATAAAACCATTTAAAGTAAGTAATACGGCTTTCAAATGCATGGGTGACTATAGATCTACTTTCTTTGCTAATGAATGTCTTTTCTTCACATTTTCTAATGTAGGCATTCAAATATTTTCTGTTTTGACCAAAAATGTAAACAAAGTTAAACTTAAAATCACTTTTGAGGTTATAAAAATTTTTAAAGTGAGTAATAAGGCTTTGAAGACTTAAGCAACTATAAATGGACTTCTCTTACCAATGGATAACTTTTGCATCATGTTTTCCGAGACAAACATTCAATTATATTATATTTTAAGAAAAAATATAAAAAAATTAAGTTTAAAATCAATTATCAGATTATAAAACTATTTAAAGTAAGTAATAAGGCTTTCAAACACATAGGTGACTATAGGTGGACTTTTATTCCCAATGAATGATTTTTTCTTCCTATTTTTTGAGGTAGGCATTCAAATATTCTCTGTTTTAATAAAAAATATAAAATAATTTAACTTAAAATCAATTACGAGATTATAGAACCATTTAAAGTAAGTAATAAGGCTTTCGAATGCATGGGTGAGTATAGATCTACTTTTCTTGCCAATGAATGTTTTTTTTCATGTTTCCCTATGTAGACATTCAAATATTATCCATTTTGATCAAAAATGTAAAAAAAATTCAACTTATAATCAATTACGGGATTAGAAAACCATTTAAAGCAAGTAATAAGGCTTTCGAAGACTTAAACAACTCTAAGTGGTCTTTCTTACGAATGGATGGCTTTTGCTTCACGTTTCCTATGGCAAACATTCAATTATAATATAATTTAACAAAAAATATGAAAAAAATTAATTTAAAATTAGTTATGAGATTATAAAACTATTTAAAGTGAGTAATAAGGCTTTCAAATGTATGGGTGACGATAGATGGACTTTTCTTGCCAATGAATGGCTTTTTT
>NW_018397963.1:14131-14727 GCF_002168275.2 Theobroma umbraticum | reverse complement strand
AAAAAATTTAACTTAAAATCAATTATAAGATTATAAAACTATTGAAAGCGAGTAATAAGGCTTCCGAATGCATGGGTGACTATAGATGGACTTTGCTTGGCAATGAATGACTTTTTCTTTCCATTTTTTGAGGTATACATTCAAATATTATCTATTCTAATAAAAAATATAAAACAATTCAATTTAAAATCAATTATGAGATTATAAAATCATTTAAAGCGACTAATATGCCTTTCAAAGGCATGGGTGACTATAGATGGACTTCTCTTGCTAAAAGATGACTTTTGCCCACGTTTCTTGAGGTAAACATTCAGTTGTAATATATTTTAATAAAAAATGTAAAAATATTAGACTTAAAATCAAAAAATGTAAAAATATTGGACTTAAAATCAATTATAAAATTATAAAACCATTTTAGAAGAGTAATAAGGCTTTCAAAGACTTAAACGACTATAAATGGACTTTTCTTGCTAATGGATGACTTTTCCTTCACGTTTTCTAAAGTAGAAATCTAAATTTAATATATTTTAACAAAAAATTTGAAAACATTTAACTTAAAATCAATTATGAGATTATAGAACCATTTAAAACGAGTA
>NW_018397963.1:13839-14104 GCF_002168275.2 Theobroma umbraticum | reverse complement strand
ACTTTTCTTGCCAATGTATAACTTTTGCTCTACGTTTCCTAAGGTAGACATCTATTTATAATATATTCTAATAGAAAATATAAAAAAATTTAACTTAAAATCAATTATGTAATTATAAAGCCATTTAAAGCGAGTAATAAGGCTTTCGAAGGCATGGGGGACTATAGATGGACTTCTCGTGTGAAAAGATGACTTTTGCCACATGTTTCCCGAGGTAAACATTCAGTTATAATGTATTTCAACAAAAAATGTAAAAAAATTCAAC
>NW_018397963.1:13651-13829 GCF_002168275.2 Theobroma umbraticum | reverse complement strand
TTATGAGATTATAAAACCATTTAAGGCGAGTAATAAGGCTTTCAAAGATTTAAGCGACTATAAATAGACTTTTCTTGTCAATGGATGACTTTTCCTTTACGTTTCCTAAAGCAGACATTCAATTATAATATATTTTAATAGAAAATGTAAAAAAAATTTAACTTAAAATCAATTATGA
>NW_018397963.1:13503-13641 GCF_002168275.2 Theobroma umbraticum | reverse complement strand
CCATTTAAAGCGAGTAATAAGGCTTTTGAAGGCATGGAGAAATATAGATAGACTTTTCTTGCCAAAAGATGACTTTTGTCTCATGTTTCCTGAGTCAAACATTCAGTTATAATACATTTTAATAAAAAATATAAAAAA
>NW_018397963.1:9567-13493 GCF_002168275.2 Theobroma umbraticum | reverse complement strand
AAATTAATTATGAGATTATAAAACTTTTTAAGATGAGTAATAGGGCTTTCAAAGACTTAAGCGACTATAAATGGACTTTTCTTGCAAATGGATGACTTTTCCTTCATGTTCCCTAAAGCAGACATCTAATTATAATATATTTTAACAAAAAATATAAAAAAATTTGACTTAAAACAAATTATGAGATTACAAAACCATTTAAAGCGGGTAATAAAGCTTTCGAATGTATGGGTGAATATAGATAGACTTTATTTGCTAATGAATGGCTTTTTCTTTTCGTTTTTTGAGATAGACATTCAAATATTATCTGTTTTAACTAAATATATAAAACAATTTAACTTAAAATCAATTATAAAAGTATAAAACCATTGAATACGAGTAATAAGGCCTTTGAAGACTTAAGCGACTCTAAATAGATTTTTCTTACCAATGGATAACTTTTACCTTATGTTTCTCAAGGTAGACATTTAATTATAATATATTTGATAAAAAAATATAAAAAAATCAACTTAAATCTAATTATGAGATTATAAACCATTTAAAGCAAGTAATAAGGCTTTCGAACGCATGGGTGAATATAGAAGGACTCTTCCTACAAATAAATGGCTTTTTCTTTCTGCTTTTAGAGGTAGACATTCAAATATTATCTGTTTTAATAAAAAATATAAAAAAAGTCAACTTAAAATCAATTATGAGATTATAAAATCATTTAAAGCGAGTAATAATACTTTCAAACACATGGGTGACTATAAATGGACCTTTCTTGTCAATGAATGTCTTTTTCTTCACGTTTCCCAATGTAGACATTCAAACATTATTTGTTTGAACCAAAAATATAAAAACATTTAACTTAAAATCAATTGAGAGATTATCGAACCATTCAAAGCGAGTAACAAAGCTTTCGAACGCATAGGCGACTATAAATAGACTTTTCTTGTCAATAAATGGCTTTTTCTTCTAATTTTTTGAGGTAAACATTTAAATATTATCTGTTTTAACAAAAAGGGTAAAAAAATTCAACTTAAAATCAATTATGAGATTATAAATCCATTTAAAGCGAGTAATAAGGCTTTCGAATGCATCGGTGACTATAGATGGACTTTTTTTTTATCAATGAATGACTTTTTCTTCTCGATTTTCAAGGAAAAAATTTAAATATTATCTGTTTTAACAAAAAAGTTAAAAAAATTCAACTTGAAATTAATTATGAGATTATAAAACTATTTAAAACAAGTAACAAGGCTTCCAAGCGCATGGATGACTATAGATAGACTTTTTTTGCCAATGAATGGCTTTTTCTTTCCATTTTTTGAAGAAGACATTCAAATATTTTCTGTTTTAACAAAAAATGTAAAAACATTTCACTTAAAATCAATTATGAAATTATAAAAGCATTTAAAGCGGGTAATAAGGCTTACGAAGACTTAAGCAACTATCAATGGACTTATCTTGTTGATGGATAACTTTTCTTTCACATTTCTCAAGGTAAACATTCAATTATAATATATTTTAATAAAAAATATAAAAAAATTTAACTTAAAATTAATTATGAGATTATAAAACCATTTAAAGCGAGTAATAAGGCTTTCAAAGGCATTAGTGAATATCCTTAGTCTTTACTTGCCAATGAATGCTTTTCTTCATGTTTCCTATGTAGATATTCAAATATTATTTGTTTTAACCACAAATGTAAAAAAATTCAACTGAAAATCACTTATGAGATTATAAAACCTCTCAAAGCAAGTAATAAGGCTTTCGAATACTTAAGTGACTTTAAATGGACTTTTCTTGCCAATAGATGACTTTTACCTTGCGTTTTCCGAGGCAGACATTCAATTATAAAATATTTTAATAAAAAATATAAAAAAATTTAACTTAAAATTAATTCTGAGATTAGAAAACCATTTAAAGCTAGTAATAAGGCTTTTGAATGCAAATGCGACTATATATGGACTTTTCTTACTAATGAATGCCTTTTTCTTCACGTTTCTCAATATAGACATTTAAATATTATCTATTTTGATAAAAAATGTAAAAAAATTTAACTTAAAGTCAATCAAGAAATTATAAAACTATTTAAAGTGAGTAATAAGGCATTCGAACGTATGGGTGACTATAGATGGATCTTTCTTGTCAATGAATAGCTTTTTCTTCTTGTTTTTTGAGGTAGACATTCAAATATTATCTGTTTCAACAAAAAGGGTAATAAAATTCAACTTAAAATCAATTAAGAGATTATAAAACCTTAAAACGAGTAATAAGGCTTACAAACGCATGGGTGATTATAGATGGATATTTCTTGCCAGTGAATGACTTTTTCTTCTCGTTTTTTAAGGTAGACATTCAAATATGATCTATTTTAACAAAAAATGTAAAACAATTTAACTTAAAATTAATTATGAGATTATAAAACCATTTAAAGTGAGTAATAAGGCTTACGAAGACTTAAGCGACTATCAATGGACTTTTCTTGCCAATAGATAACTTTTGCTTCATGTTTCTCGAGGCAGACATTCAATTACAATATATCTTAGCAAAAAAGGTAAAAAAATTCAACTTAAAATGAATTATGAGATTATAAAACCATTTAAAGTGAGTAATAAGGCTTTCGAAGACTTAAGTGACTATAAATGGACTTTTCTTGGCAATGGATAATTTTTCCTTCACGTTTCTTAAGGTAAACATTCAATTATAATCTATTGTAATAAAAAATATAAAACAATTAAACTTAAATTCAATTATGAGATTATAAAATCATTTAAGACGAATAATAAGGCTTTCGAAGGCATGGGAGACTAGAGGTGGACTTATCAAAAGATGACTTTTGCCTCATGTTTCTTGAGACAAACATTCAGTTATAATATATTTTAAAAAATATATAAAAAAGGTAAACTTAAAATTAATTATGAGATAATAAAACCGTTTAAAGCGATTAATATGTCTTTCGAAGGCATGGATGACTATGATGGACTTTTTTTGTCAAAAGATGACTTTCGTCTCACGTTTCCCAAGGTAAAGATTCAGTTATAAGATATTTTGATGAAGAACATAAAAATTTTCAACTTAAAATCAATTATAAGATTGTAAAATCATTTAAAGCGAGAAATTAAGCTTTCGAAGACTTAAGCAACTACAAATGGACTTTTCTTATCAATGGATAACTTTTGCTTCTCATTTACCATGGCAGACATTTAATTATAATATGTTTTAACATAAAATGTAAAAAAAAATTCAACTTAAAATCAATTATGAGATTAGAAAACCATTTAAAACAAGTAATAAGCCTTTCAAACGCATGGGTGACTATAGATGGACTTTTCTTACCAATGAATGGCTTTTTCTTTTCATTTTTAGAGGTAGACATTCAAATATTATCTATTTTAAAAAAAATATAAAAAAAATTTAACTTAAAATCAATTCTGAGATTATAAAACTATTTAAAGTGTGTAATAAGGCTTTCAAAGTCATGGGTGACTATAGACAGACTTTTCTTGCCAATGAATATCTTTTTCTTCATGTTTCCCAATGTAGACATTCAAATATTATCAATTTTAACCAAAAAGTAAAAAAATTCAACTTAAAATCAATTATGAGATTATAAAAGTATTTAAAGCGAGTAATAAGGCTTTCGAAGACTTAAGCGACTATAAATAGACTTCTCTTACCAATGGATAATTTTTGCTTCATGTTTCCTAAGGCAAACTTTCAATTATAATATATTTTGATAAAAAATGTAAAACAATTCAACTTAAAATCTATTATGAGATTATAAAACCATTTAAAGCGAGTAATAAGCCTTTTGAAGACTTAAGTGACTATAATGGACTTTTCTTGCGAATGGATGACTTTTGCTTCATGTTTCCTGAGGTAGGCATTTAATTATAATATTTTTTAATAAAAAATATAAAAAAATTTAACTTAAAATC
>NW_018397963.1:9006-9227 GCF_002168275.2 Theobroma umbraticum | reverse complement strand
ACATTCAATTATAATATATTTTAACAAAAAATATAAAAAAATTTAACTTAAAATTAATTATGTGATTATAAAATCATTTAAAGCGAGTGATAAGGCTTTCGAAGGCATTAGTGAATATACTTGGTCTTTACTTGCCAATGAATGCTTTCTTCACGTTTTCCTATGTAGACATTCAAATATTATCTGTTTTAACCACAAATGTAAAAAAATTCAACTTAAAA
>NW_018397963.1:8654-8977 GCF_002168275.2 Theobroma umbraticum | reverse complement strand
TTTCGAAGAATTAAGTAACTTTAAATGGACTTTTCTTGTCAATGGATGACTTTTGCCTCACGTTTCCTGAGGCAGACATTCAATTATAAAATACTTTAAAAAAAACTTTAAAAAATTCAACTTAAAATTAATTATGAGATTAGAAAATCATTTAAAACGAGTAATAAGCCTTTCAAATGCATGGGTGACTATAGACAGACTTTTCTTGCTAATGAATGGCTTTTTCGTCTCATTTTTTGAGATAAACATTCAAATATTATATGTTTTAAAAAAAATATAAAAAAATTTAGCTTAAAATCAATTCTGAGATTATAAAACTATTT
>NW_018397963.1:8169-8541 GCF_002168275.2 Theobroma umbraticum | reverse complement strand
AAAAGTAAAAAAATTTAACTTAAAATCAATTATGAGATTATAAAACTATTTATAGAGAGTAATAAGGTTTTCGAAGACTTAAGCGACTATAAATAGACTTCTCTTACCAATGGATAACTTTTCCTTCACGTTTCCTAAGGCAAACTTTCAATTATAATATATTTTGACAAAAAATGTAAAACAATTCAACTTAAAATCTATTATGATATTATAAACCATTTAAAGCGACTAATAAGGCTTTCGTAGGCATAGCTGACTATAAATAGACTTTTCTTGACAATGAATGGCTTTTTCTTCATGTTTTCAGATGTAGACATTCAAATATTATCAGTTTTAACCAAAAATGTAAAAAAAATTTAACTTAAAATCAAT
>NW_018397963.1:5783-8159 GCF_002168275.2 Theobroma umbraticum | reverse complement strand
TAAAACCATTTAAAGCGAGTAATAAGGCTTTCGAAGACTTAAACGACTATAATGGACTTTTCTTGGAATGGATGACTTTTGCTTCATGTTTCTTGAGGTAGGCATTCAATTATACTATATTTTAATAAAAAATATAAAAAAATTCAACTTAAAATCAATTATGAGATTATAAAACCATTTAAAGCGAGAAACAAGGCTTTCGAAGGCATGGGTGACTATAAATTGACTTTTGTTACCAATGAATGGCTTTTTCTTCACATTTTTCTATATAGACAGAGAAATATTATATATTTTAATCAAAAATATAAAAAAAATTGAATCTAAAATCAGTTATGAGATTATAAAACCATTTAAAGCGAGTAATAATGCTTTTAAAGACTTAAGCTACTATCAATGGACTTTTCTTGCCAATGGTGACTTTTGCTTTATGTTTCTCGAGACCGACATTCAATTGTAATATATTTTAATAAAAAAATAAAAAAATTTAACTTAATATCAATTATGAGATTATAAAACTATTTAAAGCGGGTAATAAGACTTTCGAAAACAGGGGTGACTATAGATGAAGTTCTTTTGCCAATGAATGACTTTTTCTTCATGTTTTTTGAGGTAGACATTCAAATATTATCTATTTTAAAAAAAGTAAAAAAATTCAACTTAAAATCAATTTTGAGATTATAAAACCATTTAAAGTGAAAAATAAGGCTTTCGAATGCATGAGTGACTAGAGATAGACTTTTCTCATCAATGAATCTCTTTTTCTTCACGTTTCCTATGTAAACGTTCAAGTATTATCTGTTTGAACCAAAAATGTAGAAACATTTAACCTGAAATCAATTAAGAGATTATAAAACCATTTAAAATGGGTAATAAAGCTTTCAAACGCATGACTAATTATAGATGGACTTCTCTTATCAATGAATGGCTTTTTCTCTCATTTTTCAAGGTAGACATTCAAATATTATCTGTTTTAAAAAAATATATAAAAAATTCAACTTAAAACTAATTATAAGATTATAAAACCATTTAAAGTGAGTAATAAGGCTTTTGAATACATGGGTGACTAAAGATGAACTTTTCTCATCAATGAGTATCTTTTTCTTCACTTTTCCTAATGTAAACGTTCAAATATTATCTATTTTAACAAAAAATGTAAAAAAATTTAACTTAAAATCAATTTAGAGATTATAAAATCATTTAAAGCGAGTAATAAGGCTTTCGAACCCATGCGTGACTATAGATGGACTTTTCTTGCCAATGAATGTCTTTTTCTTCATGCTTCTTAATGTAGACATTCAAATATTATCTGTTTTAATAAAAAATATAAAACAATTCAACTTAGAATCAATTATGAGATTATAAAATTATTTAAAGTGAGTAGTAAGGCTTTCGAACACATGGGTGACTATAGATGGACTTTTTAGGCCAATCAATGGCTTTTTCTTCCCGTTTTTTAAGGTATACATTCAAATATTATCTATTTTAACAAAAAATGTAAAAAAATGAAACTTACAATCAATTATAAGGTTATAAAACCATTTAAAGCGACTAATATGCCTTTCAAAAGTATGGGTGACTATAGATGGACTTTTTGTTAATCCCTAAGTAAATGTGCTAAAGGGGGATGAATAACACTTTTTGGCTCTTATAAGATTTGAGCTCTATTTGTGGAGGCAATTGTTACTTTAATGATGGGAAGTTAAATGTAAGATAAGAGATAATCTAACAAGGAATGAAATGTAGAATAAAGCATCAAAAACAAAACACAAAGATTTATAGTGGTTCGATCAAAGACCTACATCCACTACTTTCATTGTTTAACCAAGGATTTTTCAAATCAAATCACTATGAATGATGAAATTCTCAAGCTTTCACCAAGCTTTTACAATGGCTTTTCACAGGCTCAGCCACAACCTTCAACAATGGTTTTCCTGAGATCAACCAAAACCTAAAAACTAACTTTTCTAGGCTAAGTTAGAACCTATGCACTCAATCAAGCTAACCTAAGCTTGATTAATCCCCTTAGAGTGTCTCGCACACTCTAAGCAATCAAGGAGAAGAGAAATAAAGAGGTACTAATGATCATTAACCTGATTTAATGGTACAAGATGAAGTTCTTAACTCTGTTACAAAGATTGGAGTGAAGTGTAAAAAATATGCAGAGTGTTCTTGAGGTTTTTGAGCTGTTTTTGATCTTGGAAGCCTTCAAATCTACTTTTTTGGTTGTTGGAAGGTGTTTTTATACTTGAAAAATCAACTCTGATAGTAGTTAGATAGATTCTGACTGTTAAAAATAGTTTGGGAGCAATTTTGCCCGTTACTTTATCTTTTAGCGTCAGTTCAAACTGCTAGACAGAATGCTCTTAGTCGACTAAT
>NW_018397963.1:5423-5773 GCF_002168275.2 Theobroma umbraticum | reverse complement strand
TAGTCGACTAAGTCGTTTCTATCTCTGAACTCAGTTTCTGGCAATAGGCTCTATTTTTGAGCATTTCTAGCTGTATCTTCTTAGTTGACTAACAAACTTTCTTAGTTGAATGAGTCGTTTCTATCTCTGAACCCAGTTTCTGGTAGTAAGCTCTTAGTTCACTAACTTTTTCTCTTGGTTGACTAACTGCTCTCTGTTTCACAATTTGCTTGAACCCGTCAGCTTCTCTTTTGAGTTTTATCCAACCAACTCCTTTGATCATCCAACTGAGAGGCTTCTTGTTCCATTGCTTAATTGTAGCTCTTTATTCTTATGAGTTTTATTTTTTGCTTTTGAATGATTGACTAATT
>NW_018397963.1:5331-5413 GCF_002168275.2 Theobroma umbraticum | reverse complement strand
CATTTTTATCCTGCACACTCAAACAATGTAATTAGACACTAATGAATGGGAATATTTTGCTATCATCAAAAACATATAAAGT
>NW_018397963.1:5197-5321 GCF_002168275.2 Theobroma umbraticum | reverse complement strand
TATCTCTTATTTTTAATGATGACAAAACACTCCTAGATTAATTGTGCAGTGTCTATGTTCAATATGAATGCTTTAAATCTTTATGCAAAATAAGTTGCTCCCCCTTAGTCAATGCATCTAGTTT
>NW_018397963.1:4940-5097 GCF_002168275.2 Theobroma umbraticum | reverse complement strand
GCCTTAAAGTTGATATGCATGGAATGCTTAACGATAAAGAAAGTCTTTACTAGTTCTTTACCATTTGATATAATGGGCTTTAAAATGATTCTATCTCTCATAATTTATATTGTTCTTTTACAAAAAGTAGAGATTTTACCTATATCTATCAATTGGT
>NW_018397963.1:4721-4930 GCF_002168275.2 Theobroma umbraticum | reverse complement strand
TTAGCACTTGGTATTGGAGTTAAAATATGGATTATGTGCTCATTGAACATCTTTATGATTTCTTGAGTTTCATAATTGTCATGTCCATGTTTTGCTTATAGATATATATACATGTCAATTTCTCATTGATGATTTCCTTCATTAATTAATACTTAAATGTGCTTAATGGATATATTTCTTAATGACTTGGTTGAGGATATTAAGTGCAT
>NW_018397963.1:3286-4414 GCF_002168275.2 Theobroma umbraticum | reverse complement strand
TTTATGCATATGTTGAGGGGGAGATTGAGAGGGAGATTTTAAAATCATTTCAAAAGTAAATTTATTTTAAATAGTTTTACAATCTCATAATTTATTTTAAGTTTAGTTTTTTTACATTTTTTCTTAATATATAATATAATTGAATGTTTGCCACTGGAAATGTGAAGCAAAAGTCATCCATTGGTAAGAGAATTTTATTTATAGGCGCTTAAGTCTATCCATAGTCACCCATGTGTTCGAAACCCTTATTACTCGGTTTCAATAGTTTAATAATCTCATAATTGATTTTACATTGAATTTTTTTACCTTTTGGGTTGAAATATATTATAATTGAATGTTTGTCTTAGGAAACATGAAGCCAAAGTTATCCATTGCTAAGAAAAATCCATTTATAGTCGCTTAAGTCTTCGAAAGCCTTATTACTCTCCTTAAATGGTTTTATAATCTCATGATTAATTTTAACTTGAATTTTTTTATATTTTTTATTAAAATATATTATAACTGAATGTTTCCCTCAGGAAACATAAGGCAAAAGTCATCTTTTGGCACAAAAAATCCATCCATAGTCACCCATGCCATTGAAAGGCATATTAGTTGCTTTAAATGGTTTTATAACCTCATAATTAATTGTAAGTTTCATGTTTTTACATTTTTTATTAAAACAGATAATAGTTGAATGTCTACCTCAAAAAACGGGAAGAAAAAGCCATTCATTGGTAAAAAAAGTCCATCTATAGTCACCCATGTGTGCGAAAGTCTTACTGCTCACTTTAAATGGTTTTATAATCTCATAATTGATTCTAAGTTGAATTGTTTTACATTTTTTATTAAAACAGATAGTATTTGAATGTATACATCAAGAAACGTGAAGAAAAAGACATTTATTGACAAGAAAAGTCTAATCATAGTCTCGCATGCATTCAAAAGCCTTATTACTCGCTTGAAATAGTTTTATAATCTTATAATTGATTTTAAGTTAAATTGTTTTACATTCTTTCTTAAAACAGATAATATTTGAATACCTACCTCAAAAAACGAGTAGAAAAAAATATTTATTGGCAAGAAAAGTTTATCTATAGTCACCCATGCATTCGAAAGCCTTATTACTCACTTTAAATGGTTTTATAA
>NW_018397963.1:2789-2918 GCF_002168275.2 Theobroma umbraticum | reverse complement strand
AAGTTAAATTTTTTTATATTTTTTATTAAAATATATTATAATTGAATGTTTGCCTCAGGAAACGTAGGGCAAAAGTCATCTTTTGGCATGAAAAGTGTTAGCTTTAAAATTATTATAGTTTTGATTATG
>NW_018397963.1:1510-2689 GCF_002168275.2 Theobroma umbraticum | reverse complement strand
CTATAAATGGATTTTTCTTACCAATGGATAACGTTTGCTTCACGGTTCTTGAGATAGAAATTTAATTATAATATATTTCAACCAAAAATGTAAAAAAATTTAACGTAAAATCAATTATGAGATTATAAAACCATTTAAAGTGAGTAAAAAGGCTTTTAAATGCATGGGTGACTATAGATAGACTTTTCTTACCAATAAATGATTTTTTTACCCATTTTTTAAGATAGACAGTCAAATATTATCTGTTTTAAGAAAGAATGTAAAAAAATTTAACTTAAAATTAATTATGAGATTATAAAACAATTTAAAGCGAGTAATAAGGCTTTCGAACGCATGCGTGACTATGGATAGACTTTTCTTGCCAATGAATGTCTTTTTTTTAACGTTTCCTGATGTAGGCATCCAAATATTATCTGTTTTAATAAAAAATGTAAAACAATTCAACTTAGAATCAATTATGAGATTATAAAACTATTTAAAGCGAGTAGTAAGACTTTCGAACACATTGGTGACTATAGATGGACTTTTTTTTACCAATGAATGGCTTTTTCTTCCCGTTTTTTGTGGTAGACATTCAACTATCATCTGTTTTAATAAAAAATGTAAAAAAATGAAACTTACAATCAATTATGAGGTTATAAAACCATTTAAAGCAACTAATATGCCTTTCAACGGCATGGGAGACTATGGATGGATTTTTTGTGCAAAAAAATGACTTTTGCCTTATGTTTCTTGAGGCAAACATTCAGTTATAATATATTTTAATAAAAAATATAAAAAAATTCAAGTTAAAATCAATCATGAGATTATAAAACTATTTAAGACGAGTAATAAGGCTTTCGAAGACTTAAGCGAATATAAATGGACTTTTCTTGCCAATGGATAACTTTTGCTTCATGTTTTCTGAGAAAAACATTCAATTATAATATATTTCAACTAAAAAAGTAAAAAAATTCAATGTAAAATCAATTATGAGATTATAAAACCATTGAAACCGAGTAATAAGGGTTTCGAACACATGGGTGACTATGGATAGACTTAAGTGACTATAAATAAAATTCTCTTACCAATGGATGACTTTTGCTTCACATTTCCAGTGGCAAACATTCAATTACATTATATTTTAAGAAAAAATGTAAAAAAATTCAACTTAAAATAAATTATGAGATTATAAAACTA
>NW_018397963.1:821-944 GCF_002168275.2 Theobroma umbraticum | reverse complement strand
TAAGCGACTATAAATGGACTTTTTTTACCAATGGATAACTTTTCCTTCACGTTTCCTAAAGCAGACATTCAATTATAATATATTTTAACAAATAATCTAAAAAAATTCAACTTAAAATCAATT
>NW_018397963.1:479-811 GCF_002168275.2 Theobroma umbraticum | reverse complement strand
AAAATTATTTAAAGCGAGTAATAAGGTTTACGAAAACTTAAGCGACTATAAATGGACTTTTATTGCCAATGGATAAGTTTTGCTTCACATTTCCCAAGGTAGACATTCAATTATAATATTTTCAACCAAAAATGTAAAAAAATTCAACTTAAAATCAATCATGAGAGTATGAAACCATTTAAAGCGAGTAATAAAGCTTTCAAAGACTTAAACGACTGTAAATGGACTTCCCTTACCAACGGATAACTTTTGCTTCACGTTTCTCAAGGCAAACATTCAATTATAATATATTTTAAGAAAAAATATAAAAAAATTTAACTTAAAATTAATTA
>NW_018397963.1:0-221 GCF_002168275.2 Theobroma umbraticum | reverse complement strand
TTTAAAGCAAGTAATAAGCCTTTTAAACGCATGGGTGACTATAAATGGACTTTTCTTATCAATGAATGGCTTTTCCTTCTCATTTTTTAAGGTAGACATTCAAATCTTATCTGTTTTAACAAAAAATGTAAAAACAATTTAACTTAAAATCAATTATGAGATTATAAAACCATTTAAAATGAGTAATAAGGCTTTCGAAAGGATGGGTGACTATAGATGGA
>NW_018397962.1:480-1098 GCF_002168275.2 Theobroma umbraticum | reverse complement strand
AATTTTTACGTTAATTCTTATAGTTTTATATTAATTCTAACAACTTTATATCAAGGTTTTTCAATTACTATTTTTCACTATGATTATTTTTAGTCTTATTATTATTCGTTTATAAATTTGCAAATTATTAAATATGTTAAACTCGAAAATATAGATTTAAATATTTAATTGTTCAAAAAAGAATTATACTCCTTTGATTTAATTGACTTATTTAATTAAATCTCATACGTTTACACTGATATTTTAGTAATATTGTTTTCACTTTTATAATTTTTTACATTAATTGTTACAAATTTACATGAAAGTTTTTCAACTATTAATTTCACTATAATTATTTTTATATTTTTTATTATTTATTTAAAAATTAAAATTTGAAAACGTTAAATACTTTAAACTCAATAATATAAATTTAAATATTTAATTTTTAAAAAGTTATATTTATTTGACGTAATTAACTTGTTACGTAAATCTTATATGTTTAGGTTAATATTTTAACAATTCTTGTTCCCCTTTTATAATTTTATATATTAATTCTTACACCTTTACGTCAAGGCTTTCAACTACTAATTTTCACTATAATGATTTTTACCCTTACTATTATTCTTTTATAAATTAAAA
>NW_018397962.1:98-470 GCF_002168275.2 Theobroma umbraticum | reverse complement strand
ATTAAATACTTTAAACTTGAAACTATAAATTTAAATATTTAATTTTTTAAAAAATTATATTATTTTACTTAATTAATTTTTTACCTTAAATCTCACACGTTTACCTTAATATTCTAACAGTGTTTGTTCTACATTTATAATTTTATGTTAATTTTTACAGTTTTACATTAAGGTTTTTAAACTACTATTTTTCACTATAAGTATTTTTATCTTTACTATTATTTATTTATAAACCATTAAATACTTAATTTAAACTCAAGAATATAAATTTAAATGTTTAATTTTCTAAATAAATTATTTTTATTTAACTTAATTGACTTGTTACGTTAATTAAATCTCATATATTTACGTTAATATTTTAACAATATTTGT
>NW_018397962.1:0-88 GCF_002168275.2 Theobroma umbraticum | reverse complement strand
AATTTTTTATTTTAATTCATACGATTTTGCGTTAAAGTTTTTAAACTATAAATTTTCACTATAATTATTTTTATCCTTAGTATTATTC
>NW_018397961.1:11412-11677 GCF_002168275.2 Theobroma umbraticum | reverse complement strand
TTTATAATCTCATAATTGATTTCAAGTTGAATATTTTTACATTTTTTGTTAAAACATACTATAATTGAATATCTACCTTAAGAAACTTGAAGAGAAAAGCATTTATTGGTAAGAGAAGTCCATTTATAGTCACCTTTTCCTTTAAAAGCCTTATTACTCACTTTAATTGGTTTTATAATCTAAACTTGATTTTAAATTGAATTCCTTGCACATTTTCTATTAAAACAGATTATAATTGAATGTCTACCTTAAGAAATGTGAAGAA
>NW_018397961.1:11181-11402 GCF_002168275.2 Theobroma umbraticum | reverse complement strand
ATTGGTAAGAAAAGTCCATTTATAGTCATCTATTCCTTCAAAAGCCCTATTACTCAATTTAAATAGTTTTATAATCTCATAATTGATCTCAGGTTGAATTTTTTTACTTTATTGGTTAGACAAGGCTATAATTGAATGTCTACCTTGGGAAATATGAAGAAAACGGTATTCATTGCCAAGAAAAGTCTATTTATAGTCACCCATTTCTTCAAAAGCCTTAT
>NW_018397961.1:10821-11072 GCF_002168275.2 Theobroma umbraticum | reverse complement strand
CATTTTAAGTTAAAACAGATAATAATTGAATGTCTACCACAAGAAACGTGTAAGAAAAGCCATTCATTGAGAAGAAAAGTCAATTTATGGTCTCTCATTTTTTCAGAAGCCTTATTACTTGTTTTAAATAGTTTAATAATCTCATAATTAACTTCAAGTTGAATTGTTTTACATTTTTAGTTAAAAAAGGCTATAATTCAATGTCTACCTTGGGGAAGGTGAAGCAAAAGCCATCCATTGACACGAAAAGT
>NW_018397961.1:10657-10800 GCF_002168275.2 Theobroma umbraticum | reverse complement strand
TTCGAAAGCCTCATTACTTGCTTTAAATGGTTTTATAACCTCATAATTGATTTTGAGTTGAATATTTTTACATTTTTTGTTAAAACAAATTATAATTGAATGTCTACCTCTAGAAACATAAAGAAAAAGGCATTCATTAGCAA
>NW_018397961.1:10576-10647 GCF_002168275.2 Theobroma umbraticum | reverse complement strand
TTTATAGTCACCCATTCTTTCAAAAACCTTATTATTTGCTTTAAATGGTTTTATAATTTCAAAATTGATTT
>NW_018397961.1:10451-10566 GCF_002168275.2 Theobroma umbraticum | reverse complement strand
TTTTTTACATTTTTCATTAAAATAGATTATAATTAAATGTCTGCCTTGGGAAACATGTAGAAAAAGTCATTCATTAAGAAAAAAAGTCCATTTATAGTCTCCCATTACTTCAAAA
>NW_018397961.1:10080-10441 GCF_002168275.2 Theobroma umbraticum | reverse complement strand
TCACTTTAAATGGTTTCATAATCTCAAAATTGATTTTAATTTGAATTTTTTGTGCATTTTTTATTAAAACAAATTATAATTGAATGTCTACCATGAGAAATGTGAAGACAAAAGCATTCATTGACAAGAGAAGTCCATTTATAATCACCCATTCCTTTAAAAGCCTTATTACTCATTTTAAATACTTTTATAATCTCAAAATTGATTTTAAATTGAATTCCTTGTGCATTTTCTGTTAAAATATATTATAATTAAATATCTACCTCAAGAAATGTGAAAGAAAAGGCATTCATTGGTAAAAAAGTCTATTTATAGTCACCTATTCCTTCAAAAGCCGTATTACTCACTTTAAATGGTTTTA
>NW_018397961.1:9721-10003 GCF_002168275.2 Theobroma umbraticum | reverse complement strand
TTAGTTAAAACAGATTATAATTAAATGTCTACCTCAAGAAACGTGAAGAAAAAGATATTCATTAGCTAAAAAAAGTCTATTTATAGTCAGTCATTCATTCAAAAGCCTTATTACTCACTTTAAATGTTTTTATAATCTCAAAATTAATTTCAAATTGTATTCCTTGTACTTTTTCAGTTAAAACAGATTATAAATAAATGTCTACCTCAAGAAATGTGAAGGAAAAGGCATTCATTGGCAAAAAAAGTCCATTTATGGTCACCCATTCATTCAAAAGCCTTA
>NW_018397961.1:9583-9711 GCF_002168275.2 Theobroma umbraticum | reverse complement strand
CATTTTTGATTAAAACATATTATAATTAGATATCTACCTCAAGAAACATGAAGAACAAGACATTCATTGACAACAAAAGTCCATTTATAGTCACCCATTCCTTCAAAAGCTTTATTACTTGCTTTAAA
>NW_018397961.1:9166-9356 GCF_002168275.2 Theobroma umbraticum | reverse complement strand
TTATAGTCTCTCATTCCTTCAAAAGCCTTATTACTCCCTTTAAATGGTTTTATAGTGTCATAATTGATTTCAAGTTGAATTGTTTTATATTTTTAGTTAAAAATGGCTATAATTGAATGTCTACCTTGGGGAACATAAAGCAAAAGCCATGCATTGGCACGAAGAGTCCATTTATAGTCACTCAAACCTT
>NW_018397961.1:9068-9156 GCF_002168275.2 Theobroma umbraticum | reverse complement strand
ATTACTTGCTTTAAATGGTTTTATAAGTTCATAATTAATTTTTAGTTGAATTGTGTTACATTTTTGTTCAAAACAGATTATAATTGAA
>NW_018397961.1:8804-8968 GCF_002168275.2 Theobroma umbraticum | reverse complement strand
AAGGCTTTTGAAGGAATGTGTGACTATAAATGGACTTTTCTTGCCAATGAATGCATTTCTTTACGTTTCTTGAGATAGACATTTAATTATAATCTGTTTTAACAAAAAATGTTCAAAGAATTGAAATTAAAATTAATTTTGAGATTATAAAACCATTTAAAGTG
>NW_018397961.1:6718-8776 GCF_002168275.2 Theobroma umbraticum | reverse complement strand
ACTATAAATGGACTTTTCTTACCAATGAATGCCTTTTCCTTCACATTTCTCAAGTTAGACATTTAATTATAATCTGTTTTAACTAAAAATGTGCAAGGAATACAATTTAAAATCAATTTTGAGATTATAAAACCATTTAAAATGATTAATAAGACTTTTGAATGAATGGCTGACTATAAATAGACTTTTTTTGCCAATGAATGCTTTTTCTTTCACGTTTCTCGAGGTAGACATTTGATTATAATCTGTTTTAATTAAAAATGTGCAAGGAATACAATTTAAAATCAATTTTGAGATTATAAAATAATTTAAAGTGAGTAATAAGGCTTTTGAAGGATTACGTGACTATAAATGGACTTTCTTGTCAATGAATGCCTTTTCCTTCACATTTCTTGAGGTAGATATTTAATTATAATCTATTTTAACCGAAAATGTACAAAGAATTCATTTTAAAATCAATTTTGAGATTATAAAACCATTTAAAGTGAGTAATAAGGATTTTAAAGGAATGGGTGACTATAAATGGACTTCTCTTATCAATGAATGCTTTTGTCTTCACATTTCTCATGGTAGACATTCAATTCTAGTCTATTTTAACGAAAATTGTAAAAAAATTCAACTTAAAATCAATTTTGAGATTATAAAACCTTTTAAAGCGAGTAATAAGACTTTTGAAAGAATGGGTGACTATAAATGGACTTTTCTTGCCAATGAATCCTTTTTTCTACATGTTTCTCAAGGTAAGCATTCTATTATAATATGTTTTAACAAAAAATGTAAAAATATTCAACTCAAAATCAATTATGAGATTATAAAACCGTTTAAAATAAGTAATAAGGCTTTTGAAAGAATGAGAGACTATAAATGGACTTTTCTTTCAAATGACTAGCTTTCTTTACAAGTTTTCCTAGGTAAGCATTCAATAACAATCTGTTTTAATGAAAAATATAAAATTATTTAGCTTAAAATCAATTGTGAGATTATAAAACCATTTAAAGAGACTGATAAGGTTTTTGAAGGAATGAGTGACTATAAATGGACTTTTTTTGACAATAAATGCTTTTTTTTTTCACGTTTCTCGAGGTAGACATTCAATTATAATCCGTTTTAATTGAAAATGCACAAGGAATTCAATTTAAAATTAATTTTGAGATAATAAAATCATTTAAAGTTGGTAATAAAGCTTTTGAAGCAATGACTGACTATAAATGGACTTTTCTTATCAATGAATGCCTTTTTCTTTACGTTTCTCAAGGTAGACATTAAATTATAATCTGTTTTGACCAAAAATGTAAAACAATTCAACTAAAAATTAATTATGAATTTATAAAACCATTTAAAGCAAGTAATGAGGCTTTCGAAGGCTTTAGTGACTATAAATGGACTTTTTGTACCAATGCATGGCTTTTGCTTCACGTTCCCCAAGGTAAACATTTAAATATAGCCTTTTTTAAACAAAATATAAAACAATTCAACTTGAAGTCAATTATAATATTATAAAACCATTTAAAGTGAGTAATAAGACTTTTGAAGGAATGGGTGACTATAAATGGACTTTTCTTGCTAATGAATGCCTGGTTCTTCACGTTTCTTAAGGTAGACATTTAACTATAATCTGTTTTGAATAAAAATACAAAACAAATTCAACCAAAAATTAATTATAAGTTTATAAAACCATTTAAAGTAAGTAATAAGGCTTTCGAAGGCTTAAGTGACGATAAATGGACTTTTCGTGCCAATGGATGGCTTTTGCTTCACCTTCCCCAAGGTAGACATTGAATTATAACTTTTTTTAACCAAAAATGTAAAATAATTCAACTTGAAGTCAATTATGACATTATTGAACCATTTAAAGGGAGTAAAAAGGCTTCTAAAGGAATGGGAGACCATAAATAGACTTTTCTTCTAAATGAATGGCTTTTCTTATATGTTTCTTGTGGTAGACATTCAATTATTATCTGTTTTAACTGAAAATGTAAAAAAATTCAACTTAAAATCAATTTTGGGATTATAAAACCCTTTAAAGTGAGTAATAAGGCTTTTGAAGGAATGGGTGAC
>NW_018397961.1:6254-6708 GCF_002168275.2 Theobroma umbraticum | reverse complement strand
CTTTTCTTGGCAATGAATACCTTTTTCTTCATGTTTCCCAAGGTAGACATTAAATTATAACCTTGTCTAACCAAAAATACAAAAAAATTCAACCTGAAATCAATTATGAGATTATAAAACCATTTAAATTAAGTAATATGACTTTTGAAAGAATAGATGACTATAAATAGACTTTCTTACCAATGAATACCTTTCCTTCATATTTCTCGAGGTAGAGATTTAATTATAATCTGTTTTAACAGAAAATGTGCAAGAAATTCAATTTAAAATTAATTTTAGATTATAAAACTATTTAAAGTGACTAATAAGACTTTTAAAGAAAAGGGTGACTATAAATGAACTTCTCTAACTAATAAATGCTTTTTTCTTTACGTTTCTCGAGGTAGACATTAAATTATAATCTGTTTTAACAAAAAATGTAAAAAAAATTCAACTTGAAATCAATTATGAGATT
>NW_018397961.1:5545-5855 GCF_002168275.2 Theobroma umbraticum | reverse complement strand
TTCTTCATGTTTCTTAAGGTAGACATTCAATTATGATATGTTTTAACTAGAAATGTAAAAACAATTGAACTTAAAATCAATGTTGAGATCATAGAACTATTTAAAGTTAGTAATAAGGCTTTTGAAGTTGTGGGTGACTATAAATGGACTTTTCTTGCCAATGATTGCATTTTTCTTCACGTTTCTTGAGGTAGACATTCAATTATAATCTTCTTTAACTAAAAATGCAAAAAAAAATTAACTTAAAACCAGTTTTGAGATTGTAAAACCATTTATAGTGAGTAATAAGGCTTTTGAAGGATTGGGTGAC
>NW_018397961.1:5418-5535 GCF_002168275.2 Theobroma umbraticum | reverse complement strand
CTTTTCTTGCCAATGACCTCTTTTTTCTTCACGTTTCCTAGGTAGACATTCAATTATAATCTATTCTAACAAAAAATATAAAAACATTCAATCAAAAATCAATTATGAGATTATAAA
>NW_018397961.1:4875-5408 GCF_002168275.2 Theobroma umbraticum | reverse complement strand
ATGAGTAATAAGGCTTCTAAAGATATAGGTGACTATGAATGGACTTTTCTTACCAATAAATGTCTTTTTCTTTACGCTTCTTGAGGTAGACATTCAATTATAATCTCTTTTAACTAAAAATACAAAAAAATTCAACTTAAAACCAATTTTCAGATTATAAAACTATTTAAAGTGAGTAATAAGGCTTATGAACGAATAGGTGACTATAAATGGGCTTTTCTTGTCAATCAATGCCATTTTCTTCACGTTTCTTGAGGTAGACATTTAATTCTTTTTTAACGAAAAATGTAAAAAACCTCAACTAAAAATTAATTATGAGTTTATAAAACTATTTAAAGCAAGTAGTAAGGCTTCCGAAAGCTTTAGTGACTATAAATAGACTTTTCGTACCAATGGATGGTTTTTACTTCACGTTGCCCAAGGTAGACATTTAATTATAGCCTTTTTTAACCAAAAATGTAAAACAATTCAACTTGTAGCTAATTATGAGATTATAAAATCATTTAAAGTGAGTAATAAGGCTTTTGAAGGAA
>NW_018397961.1:4483-4775 GCF_002168275.2 Theobroma umbraticum | reverse complement strand
TTCAAAAGTCTTATTACTCACTTTAAATGGTTTTATAATCTCATAATTAGCTTTGAGTTAAATTGTTTTACATTTTTGGATAAAAATGGCTATAATTAAATGTCTACCTTGGGCAACGTGAAGTAAAACCATCCATTGATATGAAAAGTCCATTTATAGTCACTAAAGCTTTTGGAAGCCTTACTACTTGCTTTAAACGGTTTTATAAACTCATAATTAATTTTTAGTTGAGGTTTTGTACATTTTTTGTTAAAACAGACTATAATTGAATGTCTACCTTAAGAAATGTGAA
>NW_018397961.1:3979-4094 GCF_002168275.2 Theobroma umbraticum | reverse complement strand
TTTATAATCTCATAATTGATTTTAGGTTGAATTTTTTTACATTTTTTGTTAGAATATATTATAATTGAATGTCTATTTAGGAAACGTGAAGAAAAAAGAGGTCATTGGCAAGAAA
>NW_018397961.1:3815-3969 GCF_002168275.2 Theobroma umbraticum | reverse complement strand
TAGTCACCCAATCCTTCAAAAGCCTTATTACTCACTATAAATAGTTTTACAATCTCAAAACTGATTTTAAGTTGAATTGTTTTGCATTTTTGGTTAAAGAAGATTATAATTGAATGTCTACCTCAAGAAACATGAAGAAAAAGGCATTCATTGG
>NW_018397961.1:3516-3631 GCF_002168275.2 Theobroma umbraticum | reverse complement strand
AGAAACATGAAGAAAAAGGCATTCGTTGGCAAGAAAAGTCCATTTATAGTCACCTATTCCATTAAAAGCCTTATTACTCGCTTTAAATGGTTTTATAATCTCAAAATTGATTTTA
>NW_018397961.1:3228-3424 GCF_002168275.2 Theobroma umbraticum | reverse complement strand
GTCCATTTATAGTCTCTCATTCCTTCAAAAGCCTTATTACTCGCTTTAAAAGGTGTTATAATCTCATAATTGATTTTCAGTTGAATTTATTTTTCATTTTTGATTAAAACAGATTATAATTGAATGTCTATCTTGTGAAACATGAAGAAAAAGGCATTCATTGACTAGAAAAGTCCATTTATAGTCTTTTATTCCT
>NW_018397961.1:2940-3103 GCF_002168275.2 Theobroma umbraticum | reverse complement strand
GTTGAATTTTTTTACATTTTTTGTTAAAACAGACTATAATTTAATATCTACCTCTAGAAACATGAAGAAAAAAGCATTTATTAGTAAGAGAAGTCCATTTATAGTCACTTTTCCTTTAAAAGCCTTATTACTCACTTTAAATGGTTTTATAATCTAAAATTGA
>NW_018397961.1:2544-2654 GCF_002168275.2 Theobroma umbraticum | reverse complement strand
TAGTCACCCATTTCTTCAAAAGCTTTATTACTCACTTTAAATGGTTTTATAATCCCAAATTGATTTTAAGTTGAATTTTTTTACATTTTAAGTTAAAACAGATAATAATT
>NW_018397961.1:2126-2524 GCF_002168275.2 Theobroma umbraticum | reverse complement strand
GTAGAAGAAAAGCCATTCATTAAAATGAAAAGTCTATTTATGGTCTCTCATTCCTTTAGAAGCCTTATTACTCGCTTTAAATGGTTTAATAATCTCATAATTGACTTCAAGTTGAATTGTTTTACATTTTTGGTTAAAAAAAGTTATAATTCAATGTCTACCTTAGGGAAGGTGAAGCAAAAGCCATCCATTGGCATGAAGAGTCCATTTATCATCACTTAAGCTTTCGAAAGCCTTATTACTTACTTTAAATGGTTTTATAAACTCATAATTAATTTTTAGTTGAATTTGTTTTGCATTTTTAGTCAAAACAGATTATAATTAAATGCCTACCTCAAAAAACATGAAGAAATAGGGATTCATTGGCAAGAAAAGTCCATTTATAGCCACCCATTCCT
>NW_018397961.1:1915-2116 GCF_002168275.2 Theobroma umbraticum | reverse complement strand
TATTACTCACTTTAAATGGTTTTATAATATTATAATTGACTTTAAGTTGAATTGTTTTATATTTTGGTTAAAAAAGGCTATATTTAAATGTTTTCCTTGGGGAACGTGAAGCAAAAGCCATGCATTGATACAAAAAGTCCATTTATAGTCACTAAAGCCTTCGAAAGTCTCATTACTTGCTTTAAATGGTTTTATAAATTC
>NW_018397961.1:1818-1905 GCF_002168275.2 Theobroma umbraticum | reverse complement strand
TTTAGTTGAATTGTTTTACATTTTTGGTCAAAAGAGATTATAATTTAATGTCTATCTTGAGAAACGTAAAGAAAAAGGCATTCATTG
>NW_018397961.1:1632-1808 GCF_002168275.2 Theobroma umbraticum | reverse complement strand
TCCATTTATAGTCAGTCATTGCTTCAAAAGCCTTATTACCCACTTTAAATGGTTTTATAATCTCAAAATTAATTTCAAATTAAATTCCTTTTGCATTTTCAATTAAAACGGATTATAATTAAATATCTACCTCGAGAAATGTGAAAGAAAAGGCATTCATTATCAAGAAAAGTCCA
>NW_018397961.1:1447-1622 GCF_002168275.2 Theobroma umbraticum | reverse complement strand
CCCATTCCTTTAAAAGCCTTATTAGTCACTTTAAATAATTTTATAATCTCACAATTGATTTTAAGTTAAATAATTTTATATTTTTCATTAAAATAGACTATCATTGAATGCTTACCTAGGGAAACTTGTAAAGAAAGCTAGTCATTTGAAATAAAAGTTCATTTATAGTCTCTCA
>NW_018397961.1:1358-1437 GCF_002168275.2 Theobroma umbraticum | reverse complement strand
AGCCTTATTACTCACTTTAAAAGGTTTGATAATCTCATAATTGATTTTGAGTTGAATATTTTTACATTTTTTATTAAAA
>NW_018397961.1:1033-1258 GCF_002168275.2 Theobroma umbraticum | reverse complement strand
AAATATTTAACTTAAAATCAATTGTGAGATTATAAAACCATTTAAAGCGACTAAGAAGGCTTTTGAAGAAATGGGTGACTTTGAATGGACTTTTCTTACCAATAAATGTCTTTTTCTTCACATTTCTCAAGGTAGACATTAAATTATAATTCATTTTAAACAAAAATGTATAAAGAATTTAATTTAAAATCAATTTTGAGATTATAAAACTATTTAAAGTGAGTA
>NW_018397961.1:603-736 GCF_002168275.2 Theobroma umbraticum | reverse complement strand
TTAAAGCGAGTAATAAGGCTTTCAAAGGCTTGAGTGACTATAAATGGACTCTTCACGTCAATGCATGGCTTGTGCTTCATGTTCCCCCAGGTAGACATTCAATTATAGCCATTTTTAACTAAAAATGTAAAAC
>NW_018397961.1:235-593 GCF_002168275.2 Theobroma umbraticum | reverse complement strand
GAAATCAATTATGAGATTATAAAACCATTTAAAGCAAGTAATAGGACCTTTTAAAGGAATGAGAGACTATAAATAAACTTTTCTTCCCAATGACTGCCTTTGAGTTCATGTTTCTTGAGGAAGACATTCAATTATAATCTATTTTTTTAAAAATATAGAAGGAATTCAATTAAAAATCAATTTTGAGATTATAAAACCATTTACAATGGGTAATAAGGCTTCTAAAGGAATGGGTGACTATAAATAGACTTCTCTTATCAATGAATGCTTTTGCCTTCACATTTCTTATGGTAGACATTCAATTATAATCTGTTTTAATTAAAAATGCACAAAGAATTCAAATTAAAATCAATTTTGA